>NW_008664107.1:15855-19269 GCF_000695815.1 Acanthisitta chloris | reverse complement strand
TCGTCCCCTGAGGACAGAGCTCCTGTCCGTGTCGCTGCCTCACGGACTGAGGGAGAAAATAGAGCCTCATCCCCTACGGACAGAGCTGCTCCTGTCCGTGCACACAGCTCACGGGCTGAGGGAGAAAATAGAGCCTCGTCCCCTGAGGACAGAGCTCCTGGGAGAAAATAGAGCCTCATCCCCTGCGGACAGAGCTCCTGTCTGTGCCCACAGCTCACGGGCTGGGAGAAAATAGAGCCTCATCCCCTGAGGACAGAGCTCCTGTCTGTGCCCACAGCTCACGGGCTGGGGGAAAATAGAGCCTCGTCCCCTGAGGACAGAGCTCCTGGGAGAAAATAGAGCCTCATCCCCTGCCGACAGAGCTCCTGTCCGAGCACACCGCTCGGGGGCTGGGGGAAAATAGAGCCTCATCCCCTGAGGACAGAGCTCCTGTCCGCGCCACTGCCCCAGGGGGGATGGGATAAAATAGAGCCTCATCCCCTGCAGACAGAGCTCCTGCCCGTGTCGCTGCCCCAGGGGCACGCAGGGAGCCAAGGGGAACACGCTGAGCTCACGGGAAACCTGAGCAGGGTGGATGGTGCTGTCTGCTCATGAGCCAAGTCTGGCCAACCCACCTGAGGGCACGGCTGATTTCAGTGGACTTGTAAGACTGGGGATGCAAAGAGACCCCACCTCATCCCCTGCAGACAGAGCTCCTGCCCGTGTCGCTGCCCCAGGGGCACGCAGGGAGCCAAGGGGAACACGCTGAGCTCACGGGAAACCTGAGCAGGGTGGATGGTGCTGTCTGCTCATGAGCCAAGTCTGGCCAACCCACCTGAGGGCACGGCTGATTTCAGTGGACTTGTAAGACTGGGGATGCAAAGAGACCCCAAAGACAGCTTGGATACGTGCTCAGAAAGCAGATCCATAGGGATTTACCATCAAGTTTAGGAAATCTTCAAGATGTATAAATGGGATGGAGGCAGAAATCATCACACGTTTGCCTGGTTTTGTTCCTGAGGTTAGATGAGTCCTTGTACAGCCTAGTGGATGTACCTAGAAGGGTCATCCTCAAAGGATGGACCTCAAAGGAGGATGAGTAGAGACAGAGAGAGGGAAAGGCTTGTCTGAGGTTGCTGATGGAGCCAGGATGAGGATGACAAGCCCCACGGCTCTGGGGCCATCAGCATTTTGATCTCAAGGGTAGCTAATGAGCCACACAAGTCATGAAGGCCAATTCCACCTTGCTCCTCACCTTTGCCTTAGAGGAAAACTTAACCACATCTACAAGGGAAGTGAGAAAGCTGGAGACAGGTGTCCTCCACATCCTGCATATGCCAGGATAAGTGAGACACTGGCACAGCCACCTCATCTGCAAGAGCAGCTCACCAGAGGAGCACAGGGAAGACCATGGGACACACCTCCTGTCACAAGTGACCACAAGTGGTCCATGAGTACCATATTATGGAATAAAGACACCTAACAGATTTGCCCCCAAAGACACAAGTTGCCTTTCAGGCTGCCTTCTAGACTGAGGACTGAAACCCAACCCAAGGTGCTGACATGCTGCTCATTTCAGAGCAAACAGACCTAGGTGATTAACACTGAGGTCCTCGTCTGAGCCTCTCACACTGCCCAACAGCCTCCAGACACTCCAGACACCTGGAGCTGACTCAGAGGGCTTTCCTCTGTGGCTCCTGGTGATCTCATGGGTGCAGCCAGCCCCAACTCATCACGGCTCTGCACCTCCCTTTGCCAACCGTACCTGACTGTGCTGGTTGAGTCAACTCTTCCTTACAAACAGGCAGTTTCCTTTCCATTTCACTTGCTGGGTCTTAGTATAGCTCACAAGGAACCCAGCTCCCCAAACATGATATGGCATGGTAGGTTTTAGCACCAGAGGTTGTTTTATCTGGGGTTTATTAATTTTCTGGGTTTTTTAAGTGGGAAAACTATTTATGGTGTTCCCTAAGATTTAGTAATTGTTAGGATCCACTTACTCCTTTAAGAAAAAACAATCCCTTCTGCTCTAAAGTACATCACTTGCCCCAAAACATCTCTCTTGTGTCCTTCCTACCCACTGACACCTCTCTGCTTGGGAAGCTCATCTACTCCAGCTGCATGGTCTGTACAGTGCTTCCCTTGGCCCAGGCCATACCCTTGACTGACTTTCCTTGGAAAACCAGCTCTCACTATCAGCAAGCTTTTCCCTTATCTGTCTCCTCTGTGTTAGCCCTTCTGTCTAACCACTTATCACTCCACTTGTGGAAACAAAGCCTTGACAACTCGCTCCTCAGTCATTTCTGCATGTTTATTTAAGTTACTCCCACTTTGTCATCCTCCACATCCTTCCGGATCACCGCATGAACTCATGCCATGAGACCACCAAAAATGTCTTTTCTAGGGCCCTGATTTTCTAAACACACCTGATCTGGAACAAACAGCTGCCCACCACCCTCCACAGAGCAAACACTGCCCATCACAACCTATTGCTACAGCAGCACCTTCAGAAAAGGTCTCATATCAAGGTGGTGAACAGAGGTGTTACCTTTAGAGTGAATAAATGGAGG
Source organism: Acanthisitta chloris (assembly GCF_000695815.1). Lineage (NCBI taxonomy): Eukaryota > Metazoa > Chordata > Aves > Passeriformes > Acanthisittidae > Acanthisitta > Acanthisitta chloris. The sequence goes on along the minus strand of NW_008664107.1, from coordinate 16,720 downwards.
CATGAAGAGTAGTGGTGATCATCAGACACTGCAGTGAAACAGTTTTTTTCCCCCTGGAGAACCCATGTCTTTAACCTGCAATATAAAAAAGTCCTTCTGAAGATGTTCTATGCTCATTCACAACAGAGCCAAGAAAGCTGCTACTGCAGGGAGATTACCACAGAAGCTCCCAAGTTCATCTGTCCTCAAGGATGTGGCCATAGCAGAATTAATCACTCCACAGTTAGTTTAAATCCACATAAAAATCTGAATTTTGCTAATGGTTGCTGGTGGCAAGTGATGGAGGTGTGAACACCCTGAAGCAATATAGTTTTATTGACGCAATCAAGAAAGAAAACCCATTTTGGTGGCTCATGACAGATAAACACTGCAATGCTGCATGTGTCCTTGCAGCCCAGGTCATCCCTGGCATCCCCAGCCTCCCTCTTCAAGGGACCGACTGCCTGAGCTACAATATCCTCCAGGAGGAAATCCTCTGGGATTTCCTCATTGTGGACAATGCAGGGATTGTGACGCAACAGTTACCACCAAACATGTGGTGCAATGATCAAGCTTGGACTTCAGTCTCTCCTCTGCCAGATGGGTGCCCTGGGAAAGGTCCTCACATCAGCCAGAGCCACCCAGAGCTGAGGAAATCACTCACCAGAGACTCTGTTAGGACAGGCAGAGGCAGAAGGGAGCAGGACACGGGGGGTCACACAGGGGTGAGCAGGCAGGGCAGGGCAGCAGCACCCAAGGAAGTGCTTTGTGTCTGGCCTTGCCTCACCTGTGCCCTGCCCCAGCAAGGGCTGAGACAGACAGGGCAGAATGAAGAGGGCAGTGCCATCCAGCTGCTTTCCCCTCTCTGCCTCTGTGTTTTGTCCCT
>NW_008664107.1:9158-15831 GCF_000695815.1 Acanthisitta chloris | reverse complement strand
TTCCTGACATTTGTGGGATGGGGGCACACTGATGGTGTCAGCCCAGCAGACAGCTCAGATTAACCAACCAGATTGTGGTGCAGGATGTAACAGCTGCACATTGGGAGCACAGGACACTGCCAGCTCGGTGTGACAGCTGTACATCCTCCTCTCCTTCCCAGATCTATGCAGGCTAAAGCTGCCTCCTCCAGGCACTTGTTCCCAGCACATTTTAATTTCTAAACATATCTTGTCCTCCCCAGAAGCAAAAGAGGACCTGGCTCAGTTCTGTCCAAGCCCTTCCCATTGCCACCTGCTCACCAGGCTCCCCTTACCCCCCTGCCAGCCTCCTGCTCATTCAGAGAGCACCTGAGAGATGATGGAGCTTGGACACTGAGAAAAACCACAGGGAATTAGAGGAAGACAAAAGCCACCAGAGCATGGCTTGGTCATTCCTCAGCCAGGTCCCTCCTCACCCACTCTGAGATGAGGCACAACCCACGCTGAGCAGAGAATGTCTGAGGGTGTCTCTGCCTGGGCTTCAAAAACATCAGTAAAACCCTTTGGTGACCTGGAAGTGTTTGTCCCTTGGGTCTGCTCCTCCCTGCATTATTTCTGCATATTTACTTAGGCCACTCTTACCTTGTCATCCTCCACTATCCTCCAGGATCACCTCTGAACACCACAGGAATGCTATGCCTCATCCTCCTTCACCATCTCCTCTGAAAACCACATCACCTCTGGAAGGATTTGCACAATGCCCACAGGACACTCCTGAAGGTAAAATCCTGAAGATGAAATACAGGGCACAGATTTGCTTCCTAAAGTGTGTTCTAGCCTCAAAAGGGTAAGAGGTTCCATGTCAACCTACAGCCCATGCAAGCTCAGAACTGTCTCACAGCCCAATGCTCTGCTCCTTGACTGCTCCCCACGCTGAAACCTCAGACAGATTTTACCAGCTGGGATTTGCTTAACAGCAACACTGGCCAAAAAAAAAAAAAAAAAGGTATTTTAGAAAACAAATTAGTGGCAACTGAAGAATGAAAGGTTGAAAGCAGACAAACCGAAATACAAATAATTATGAGAAGAACTTACCAGCTGAGAAGGGATTAGCTCTGATGCAAGTTAATGAGACTTGTGCATTTTCTTCTGCTGAGAAAATAACAGGAATCCAGCTGGAGCTGTAAGCCAGGTGTGACTGCAGAACAGCCTAGTCTGTTATCACTGCAACCTGTCCTTAAAAACTTGCTGAATTCAGGAATAAAATTCATCCCAGGCTCTGGCTGACAAGACCCAGGAACAACACAGAGTACACACATTTATGGCAGTTCCCAGTGAAAAATTTCAGCATCTTTATTCACAGCTTTTGTTTTTCTTCCCAAGAGCCTCATCCTTTTCCACGTGCCAGGATTTTACCCTTACAGCATAAATAAACACTCCCCAATTCCCCAGGGCTTTCCAGGAGGACACTGCAGGCCCAACAGCATCAGTACCAACACCACAATCTTATTTTTTTAAGGCCTGGAAAACCAGGAGTGTAAAATCCACCACAGCCATGGCAATGGAGCAGTGGACATGGAAAGAAGCCATCAGTTCTGTAGCCACCTGCAGCTCACCATGCACTTCCTAATTACTTCTCCCTTTTCCTCATCCCAAACCAGGTTGTCTAAGCAGCAAGAGATACATTTTGCAACTGAGAACACTGAAAAAAAAAAGCAACACTCAAAAGAATGCCAAGGTATAAGGGGTTACAAATATTCAGACTTTATTATAAATAAGAAATACTGTTTTATACATAAAAACTGCAAGTGTTGCATTTTGTTCACCGCCCCAGACAGCAAGACCACAGATTAAGGCAAAAAAACAAAAAAACAAAAAAAAAAAAAGCTGGAGTGAAGGCACATACTGAGGGGGCCACAGTCAGGAATAAGGTGATGAAGGGGCTGTCCCAGGTTGCCCAGGACACCCAACACTCCACCAGCAGCTGTCGAGTCATCACATTACGTAAAGAAGTAACTGGACTTATACACTGAGTAATGGCTGCAATGCAGTAGTGATTAAGAGATTGCTTATAAAGATTTTTTTTTTATTTAAAAATAAAATTCTGTTAAAAACAGCTTAAGAAAAAAAAAAAAAAAAAAAACAAAACAAAGCCAAGAGAGAAGAAAGCAGGAAACCTTAGGCCTGAGGTCAGCCAGGGCTTGCGTGCATCTTCGCATCTGCTCTTCTCACAGCCTTGGCAAGAGGTGACACGGTTACAGCCAGCCAAGTGACCAGAGCAGCCAGACACCTCAGCACCCCACACGTGGGCAGGCACAGGGAAGCTCTCCTCCAGGGCTGTTTGCAGGCAGGGGGCAAATCCCAAGCTGGTAGATGCAAGAATATCTAAGGGAAGGGGTAGAAGAGCGTAAAAAGAACACCCCGTCCCCGAGGGTGCACTAAGCCTCCTGCCTCACACAGTGGCATCAGGATGTCCCCAAATCCAGCTCTCCTACCACCTCAATGCTGGGTCAGGTCTCCCAAGTGTGCTACAGCTGCTCAGAGCTCTGCTGCAAACCACAGCCCCTGTGCCCCTCCTGGCACACGGAGCACCGCGCGGCGGGGCTGGCTCGGAGGGAGGGCTGGAAAACATCCACCTGCCAGGCAAAGTGGTTATAGATGAGTGCTGAGCATCCAGGAGAGGGAAGAAAGCAGGAGCCCAGCTAGGAGAAACCCCGAGTTTGAAGGGAATGGTATGGAGAGAAGCAATACACAGATGGCTTCAGGGGGAAAGCACGTGGAGGAGGACCAGGCTGTGCCACTCTGGGAATATGGCTGAGTATATTTACACACACATACACACACATGAGAGACTTCCTCACACTATAATCATGATAAAAAAAATAACCAGGAAAAAAAAAATCACATTCACACAAAAAATATAAATTTGAAATAATTAATAGCACCAGTGTGTGTCAGATAATAATTTCTTCCCCGCTACGCAAACGTACAAAGTTGCATAGTGTTTAAGGATAGATATATACTGGATCTCAAGGAAAAGGGGGGAGGGATGCCAGGCAGGAGAGGAGGATGCAGAGGGCTCCCCAGTGCTCCCACCCAGCCCCAGTGAGCAGCTGGGGGGCACTGGGGAGGGAACCTGCAGTGGGAGTGGTGTGAAATGCAGAGCTGCCACCCAGACCTGGCCTGACATCCTCGTGCTGTGGTGGCTTTGTGGTGACCTGGAGATTGATAAGGCAAAAAGAAAGGAGGGCACTGGTGGATTCCAGCTCTGCCTGCCAGCTTCAAGCCTAGGCAACAGGCCAGAGCAATGCCAGAAGATATAAAAATGCCACTGTCCTCCTTCAGGAAAAAGAAGAGGAGAAAAAATAAAGACCTTTCCACTTCCACTCGCATGTCCCCTTCCTTCCCACCCAAGGACATTCAGCACGAAGGCCAGTGCAGCTGTTGGGTGGCAGCTCTCCTCCTCAGCAAGAATTGTCCTGCTTCAACAAACTCATCTGTCAGTCAGCCATTCTGAGCCTAAAACACCAGAACCTCTGGCAGTTCAGTAGCAACAGATGGGAACACAGATCTGGCACTCTGGACTACCCAGCAGGCAGCAGCTTACAGACCAGACCCAAAACTTCTCCACAGACCAGGAGCAGGGCAGGCAAGACCCACCACTGCACCAGTAAAGACTGACCACTCCACCAGTCTCCCATCTTCCCAAAGAGCTCCAGCCAGAGGCTGTGTTTCTCTCAGGAGTGATGCACCATCACAGGAAGCATTTCAGAAAGAGGCTTCAGCTAGAAAGGCTACCAATGCTGTGGGATTGGCCACTAGGCAATGATGAAAACAACATATTCACAGGGTTAGAAGTTGGGAAGAGAGATCTGAATGAGTGCAGCTATACTGGCCATTACAGTAACACTTTGGTAGCCATCCCCTTCCTTCACAGGGACAGAGAGCTCCAGGACTGAGGATTTTACAGTCGAAGGGAGAAGACAGGAGAGAAAGTCAGGTTAGTTTTGCCTTGCTGTATACAGCTCACATGCTTATTTCTGAACCACAGTATAAAGAGTCCAGAGCATCTCTCATCCTTGCACTAATCAAAGGGAAACTGTGTCTGAGGAAGGGGCAAAGGCGGAGTGCTCAGGAAAACAATCTATATAAAAAACCCCTTTGATGCCCAAAGACGGATATTTAATTTGCTTCTCGAAAAAAAAATAAAAATAATAATAATAAAAAAAAAATCTTTCAACTTATCCTGATTTGAAAAGAAAACAGTGGCTGTGAGCAGCGAAGAGTTGGGGATCTGAAGAAGGTAATGTGTGTTAAGGCACTCCGTGGCCGAACCACCGCTCTCCCCAGGGAGTGGATACCCCTGGGGGAATACCCCCCACCCCCAGCACACCCTTAGGGCTTCTCAATGGACGGGGTGTTGAAACAGCCAGTTGGCAAGGTCTTCTTGATGTCCTCCAGGTTGCTAATGTCCTTCAGGATCTCTTCAATGTCCCTGTTGTAGGCCTGTATCGCATCGTCTTGCTTCCTGGCTTCGTTCTCCAGGAAAGACACTTTCTGGTCCAGGTTGCTATCTCTCATCTGGTCTTTGGTACTGTTCAGGGTACCCTCGATTTCATTCAGTTTGTTCAAGTCCACTGTCTCCAGTTGCCCTGAAAAGCCAGAAGCAAAGAGTGAAGGGCATTAAAAACCCTTTGATGCCCTGGCTTTGGGTGGTCCCACAGCTGAGCCTACAGCCAGATCTCCCATCAGCCCATCTCTGCGTTGGAGACTGTTTAAAACAGGACCAACCACATGGGTGACACCTCCAGTGTCCCCAGCTTGCAGAAAACCATCGCTGAACGTTGGACAACGAGCTCTGAGGCTACCCAGGAAAGGCAAAACCCCAAATCCTTGCCAAAATCACACAAACCCCATTGCAAAAGGCCAACAGACCCACCTAATTCTTCCCACAGCACTGGCAGGGAAGCCAGCACACAGCATCAGGAAAACACTCAAAAGTATAGGGCACCTTAAGGACAGTCCTACCTAATTGATCCAGCAGGCCATTAATGACAGCGAGTAGACTGTTCACAGAGTTCTTTGCTTTTCTTGCATTGTCTTCTGCCTCCTGGGCAGCCCGTGAGGCCTGCAGGGTGTGAGAAAGGAGAGCACAAAAAAGGTGTAAGGATTACCAAACTGTTGCCTCTCCTCTGCCCAAGCAGTTAGTCCACCCACATCCCTGGCTCCTTGCTCCAGGATAACAATCCTGCACTAAGATGTTTATCTCAGGGCTGGAGAAGCCAATTTTCAATTAAACAGTTTGCTGATTAATTCAGGGTGGGGATTCCTGTCAACTGAGTAGGATTGTGCAGAAAGTTAAAGCAGAGTTCATAGGACTACAGTCAGGGTTTGCTTAAAATAAAAGGGAAGTGTTGTATTAAGAACACCAGCTCTCAAATTCCAGCAGGGAACCTATGCTAATGCACCAGAGGAGCTCCTTTGCTTGTCTCCTGTTTTCAGTCCCACTCAACACTTGCAAGAGTCTGAATACTGGCTGGACCCAGAGGACAGCTTGCACTGCCAGGACAGTGGGCAGAAGGCAGCTCCTGGCCACTGCTGTCCCTGCCAGCACCACTCACCTCCTCTGCGTCCTCCATATCCTCCTTAGCATTCTTCTGCTTCTCCCTCAGCTCTTCTTCTGCATCCTGGAGTTGGTTCATCATGCCACTCACCTCCCCGGCCAGCCGTGTCACATCAGCAGAAGTCTTGTCAGCCTCAGCTCTGGCAGCAGCAGCACTCTGCAGCCAACGAGGGGAACAGGATGGAAACAGGTGAGGAAGGTGCAGAACTTCCTTCATAGAATCATAGAATCAACCAGGTTGGAAGAAACCTCAAAGATCATTGAGTCCAATCCTACCATGGTCACCAGCCCATGGCACTAAGTGCCACATCCAGTCTCAGCTTGAAAACCTCCAGGGATGGTGAATCCATCACCTCCCTGGGCAGCACATTCCAATGCCTGAGCACTCTCTCCCTAAAAAATCTCTCCAATCTCTTCCATCAAAACGCACTGATTTCCTATCACTCCACATTTCACATTCCCAGTGGGGAATACAGCAGAAAACACAGCAAGGCTCACCAGGAAATACTGGAACAGAGGTGTTGATGCAGTTACACACCAAACCTGGGGCAGGGGTGGCTTGAGAGCTGCAACAGCCTCACCTTCTGCACAGAAGTGGCAATTTTCTCAGCATCAGCTGCCCTGGCCTTGGCGTCACGGGCGTCAGCAGCAGCATTGCCCAGTGCCTGCTCCGCCTGGCGCGTCTTGTTGTTGGCCTCCTCGATGGTCTGGGTGATGGCAGGGATCCTCCTCAGGGCCTCCTCCGCCGCCGTCTTGTTGTCGTTCACCCGCTTATCAAAGTCTGAGGAGGGAAAAACAGGATCTCAGCACTTGCTGCAGAAGAGCCTTGAGATGCTTGTTTGGTCAACCCACCCAGGCTTTGTTACCAGGACACAGGAGGGACAAGGAGCAAAGCAGAGTGTGGGGTATGTGTGGGCAGCTCTCCCTAGTGCTCATCTTCTGAGCAGTTCTGGTGTCCTCAGCATAATAAGGACGTGGAACTGATGGAGCAAGTCCAGAGGAGGCCATGAAGCTGATAAGAGGACTAGAGCACCTTCCCTACAAGGACAGGCTGAGAGAGTTGGGGCTGTT
>NW_008664107.1:1466-9090 GCF_000695815.1 Acanthisitta chloris | reverse complement strand
GAGTTGGGGCTGTTCAGCCTGGAGAAGAGAAGGTTGTGCAAGGACCTCATTGCAACCTTCCAGTGTCTGAAGGGACTCCAGGGAAGCTGCACAGGGACTCTTGGTTAGGAACTGCACTGACAGGACAAGAAGTAACGGGGATAAAGTGAAAGAGGGAAATTTAGATTAGATATCAGACAGAGGTTTTCCCTGTTCTGGTGGTGAGACACTGTCCCAGGGTGCCCAGGGAGGCTGTGGCTGCCCCAACCCTGGCAGTGTTCACAGCCAGGTTGGATGAGCCTTGAGCAACCTGCTCTGCTGGGAGGTGTCCCTGCCCAGGGCAGGGGGTGAGGCTGGGTGATCTCTAAGCTCCATCCCAAATCCTTAACATGCTATGACTCTATGATTCTGATGCTCAGTAAGGAACAGAGCCACTTCAAATTGCTAAAAAGGAGATTTCTAGTCACTGAAAGCCCTTTTTTTTAAAAAAAAAAAGAAAAACAAGCAAAAAGAACCCACCCAAGACTCAGATAATGAGCAACAGCACATCCTGTTTAACCAGGATACTCTACTGCTAAGTGACTTGTTACACAGGAATTGAAGGATTCACTGCAAGTGCTGCTTCTTTACCTTTCAGGTTGTTAAGAATGGTGTTGGCCTCCTGGAGTGTGCCATTGCCCTTCCGAGCAGCTTCTTCTGCCAAGGCTTTTGCTGCATCTGCTCGAGCCAAGAGCTGGTCTGCAGTCTAAGGAGACACAACAGGTATCAGTAGATTCTCACCTTTTGAAGGACAACCACCTAGGTGTACCAAAAGCACTGCTCAGCCTGAAGCACCAACGCCATCCCAAAGAGCAGTGCCTCCCCTGAGACCAGGGGATCGTAGGCACTTCTGGATCACTGCTCTGAACACAAAGATGACACACCTCACCTGGCAAACATCCCTATTTTCCCACACAGCCTCAAGGCCACTGCTTTTAACATCCTTCTGCATCTCCTTTCTGGGATCATTCTCATAATTAACAACAAAGACAAGACTGAGGAAGACCAAATCTTTCGTATCTGGCCAGTTACTTGTCTACCTTGTCTATTTTTCCAGGGAACAAAATCCTGTACAAAACAACTCACCTGCTGCTCTGTCTTCCCTTTCTCCAAGAGGTTCTTTACTTCTTGCTCCTTTGTTTTCATGTCTTCTCTCAAGCCCTCATAATCTTTCAGCTTCCTGGCAATTAGCTGATCCAATTCCTCTGCTTCCTTCTTGATCTTATTTGCTTCATTCTGCAAATGGAAATCAGAAACACACAGAGATTCCTGAAGGTTAAAGAATTTCTGAACAGGTGGCAAATTTTTACACTTCTCTGTTCAAGCCAAGATGGTTGGCAAACACTTCACTCAGAGTTTTGTCCTTCAGAGACTGGGGGAGGTGGAGGGTTTATGGAGGTGGTTTCCTGCACTCAAGTCCTACGGTGTAAAAGCTGAAATGCACACGTCTAGATTATGCCTAGCCTAGTTGGACAACACTCCCACAGACTGTTCTGATGCAGAGAACATTAGCACAGCACATGCAGGGTGTGTGAGGAACATGCAATCTCCAGGAGATACTGCACACTGTGCTGCCCACACGTACCTCCAGCCCCGTGGAATCCACAGTAGGCAGGCTGGTAAGGTTAGCATAGATCTGCAGGGCTCTGTTTCCAGCCTCCTCTGCCTCTGCCAGCACCTTGTTGGCCTGTTTCTCTAGGTCTCGAGAAATGTTCCTTGCTTGATTGTACCTAAAAATTCCCAAAGGATCCAGTTATGTTACAGTATTTTTTTTTTTGGTAGAACTGAATTCAGGAAGAGAACAGAGAGGCTAAGTAATTGAAAATCGACTCTCATAAACCCCAGAGCATACAGAAGGTGTTTTAGCTTTAAGCACTGCTCTAAAGCCAGGAAATAAAACCAATTTTGTGTTCCTGACTCACTTATGGTTGAGCTCATCAATGTCAATTGCAGTTTGGTTTTCTCCAGCCAAAGTCTTCAGCAGCAGTTGATAAGCTTCTGTGGAAGTATCATTTGCAGCCTTGGCTATGCGAACAATCTCATCAGCTTCTTTTTTGTGTCTGGATAAGGCAATGGAAAATAAAATGATGCCATTAGCTTTGGCAGCCAATAGTTTCTAGCTTCAATTTTATTCTCTCTTGCTTTTCCTTCCTTCCCCAGGCTTCAATATGGGTGATACTGAAACCTTTGCAATGGAAGATGCTACAGTTGCCATGGCCCTTGTTCACCCACTGAGTGTTTGCCCTCAGTGCCACGCAGGCATGTCCCCACAGTGCCAGTCTCTTAGTCACAGGGTGTGTTTTTCCTACCCAGCAAATGAGATCTGCTTCCCCTTGCAGGGAAGAGCAGGGCCCTGCTGTGGCCCATGGGACTGTGGTTGGCCACAGCCTACCTTTCTGCCAGCTTCCGAGCCTCTTCTGCCAGCAGGGTCATGTTGTTGGGGTCCCCACTCTGATCTGGAGGTGTAATAGACTGGGAAAAGAAACAGAAGGGATGAAAAAAAAACCCTAGACCTCTTTTTTCATCTTTTATTCATCTTTGATTTAAATATTTAATGTCATTATCTAAATGCTTAGAGATGTGTTTAACCTATTTCTGACTTCTCTATAAGCTTTTCTTAACCGCATGCAGTTTCTACCACTGGTTATCCCTTAAACACAAAAGTGTTGATATTTATTTAGGAGTTCTCAAGTTGGTTTCTCTGAGCAGGAGCTGAGACACAATCTCTGACAGATACTGGTGAACTTCCTTCATTTATTTCTCATCATCTTGATGACAATTTGTTACATGAGAGAGAGAGAGAGACCAAGCAGAGCAGCACACCAGAGGGCACAGAAGGAAGGTCCTCTGCTCTCCCAGCTGTGTGGGATCTCTGCAGCACACTCACCACGTTATCAGCTGCCACCTTTGCCTTCTCCAGCAGATCTGAAGCTAAGCTGATGAGGTCCTCAGTGTCCTCCACCCGCACCCGGGCCTGCTCTGCCAGGTTCTCTGTCTCCCTCACTGTGCCCTGGATGTTCCTCAGCCTGTTGAGCTGACTTGTTAGTGTGCTGTTGATGTCTTTGAGACGATCCATGAGGCCCTGATCTACGTCTGAAAGACACAATATGAAAGAGGAAGCAAAATTAATTACAGCAGGAAGAGAAGCTGGAGCAGCAGCTTACCACTGCAGGCACCACATTGGCAGGTTAATCCCCCACTGAAAGGGGACCAGCAAAGCTGTTCCATAAGTCACTCAGCTTGAGATCAAAGTCACCATCAGAATGTGCACCAAATATGAGAAATGAAAAGCCATTAACTACTAATAAGACAATCCTGCTGGGTGTTGGAACCGACTCTGATGGGGGATTTTGTGTTCAGAATCATGTTTCACCTCTGTCACAGACTTAAAGTGACAACAGAGCTCTTCTCAATGGGTATGAAATATCTGCTTAGGGAATTCTCTTTAGCTCAACTCCCAGAAGTTAAGCAGAGATGGAAGAATAGTGGGGCTGTACACTACTCTCTACTTTGAGCAATGGTGGCTACTCCCAAACCAGACACAGTCTCCACAGGGAGCAGCTAGGAGCTATGTGGAATAGTAAACCCACTTCAAACTTGCCCCCAAACCAAAGGGGTGATAAAAGCTGGCAGGATAGACCCTTGGTTCTCTCATCTGTAGGACAAGCCTCCCAAACTTCCCCAAATTTTTGGACCACCAGGTAACCCCCCACAACACCTTAATAATGAAGCCACTGCAGCACAGGGAGGTGCCTCATGGCCAGGGGCAGCTACCTCTGAAAAGCTGAGAGCATCAGTAAGAGATGCAGTACAAGCAGATCAGTACAAGCAGAAGCCTACAGGCCTCCAAAATCAAGATTTTTCCTAAATACCTCGACCTTGCAGCAGACTTAGGTACCTAACATGAACATTTGACACACATTTCAAAAACATACTACAGAGAAAAAGCACACATAACTCCTAAAGATGTGCACAGACTTTTGCAAGGGGAATCTGTGTTGCATTTAACTTGTTGCTTAGTTAGAGAAGTGCAACATTGCTGGGGAAGGAGCTGGAGAACAAGTCTGATGAGGAGCAGCTGAGGGAGCTCAGCCTGGAGAAAAGGAGGCTCAGGAGGCACATTCTCTCTCTCTTTCTCCAACTCCCTGAAAGGAGGCTGTAGACAGGTGTGGGCTCTTCTCCCAGGTAACAATCAATAGGAGAAGAGGAAATGACCTCAAGTTACAGCAGAGGTTTAGGTTGGATATTAGGAAAACTTTCTTCACCTAAAGGGTTTTCTCAGAGAACAACCTGGAACAGGCTGGAGTCCCCATCCCTGGAGGGACTGAAAAACCATGTAGATGTAGCACTTGGGGACACAGTTTAGTGGTGGCCTTGGCAGTGCTGGGGGAATGGTTGGACTTGATCTTAAGGGTCTTTCCAAGCTAAATGATTCTATGATTCTAAGACTTGGAAAGAATCAAAAATACTATGACAAAACCCAAACCCTTCCCTCACCTTTCTCCAATCCCCACCCTCTGATCCCCTTATGTGGGACTATTATCTAGGCACAGACATCAAACAGACAGCATGTATCTACCTCAGCTGAGAAGATCTTCAGGGATTATTCCCACTGGCAGCAATCTTCCCAAGCAAACACCAGCACTGCATGAGCATCAGCTTTTTCCCAGCTTCCCACAAAGGGGATGGATTGCCCCAAAGTGGTCTGAAATCACTGAACCAACTCCCAGGGGAACATCTTTTACTGCAAAGTCAATAGTCTCCTTCAAGTTTCTCTTCTCCAAAACACACATCATCTCACACATTAAAGAGACCCTAAGGACAAACCAGTGCCACAGACGTGACCAACATCCTGCTCACAAACATCCTGTGGTAGAGGTGACAGTACAACCACCAATTTGAAGCAGAGCTGAACAGGAAAAGCAGCTAAAGGCCATCACAACAGCACTCCTCAGGATTTTGAAGCTTTCATTCTGATTGCTAGGGATATCCCAACAAGAACTACTTTATCCCAAGATGCCTGAGCAAACTCATAAGTGTAATAAGTATACTGGAAAGTCTTCTGCTTGTTTAACAAATAAAACCATCCTTTGTATCTGGAGAGGGGAACACAAACACTTGGATCTGCACAGAGCTAGAGACAAATCTTTAACTTGCATGTACAACAGAGGCTGGTAGGAACAACAGGGATAAAAGCACAGGCACTGTTGCTCTGATAACAACATACACTATCTCAGTGCTCCCCCAAATAGCTGTCAGTCCTGGTTTTTATTTCAAGCACAGGCTTGAAATAAACCACACTGTGTCCAAAGGGAACAGGTAATGAACTCATTCAGTTAAGCCATGTCTGATTAGGTCAACTCACCTTTGCTCTTTTGTGCTTCGTGGAGCAACTCTGTAACTTCTCTTTCTGCCTGCTTCAACCTCTCTTCAAAGGCTTGATCCGTGACAGCTTCATCCCCTGTACCCAGGTTTGCTATAAGATTTTCCAGCTCCTGCAGCCTCTCACGTTGCTCTGCCACCTACACGAGGGGAATAGAACACAGCTATGGCATGGCAGAGCATCTTCAGCCTCTCTGCTTCCAGCAAGCAGCAGCCACGGGTGGGCATGTGCCACCACCTCCACTGGTACCAACAGCAGCATTTGTGGCCTTACCTTATCCTTCACCAGCCTGTAACAGGCTGGGCACTCCTGGCAGCCTGGCCAGGAGCGGTTGTAGAAGTAGTTCTCCTCGCACTGGTCGCAGCGGCTGCCCACGAAGCCTTCCCTGCACTCACAGTGCCCGTTCTCCTGGCACTGCAGCGAGCGCGAGCCCTCGGGGTCACAGTCACAGGCTGTGGCAATGGAAACCCCAGTCAGAATGCACGAGGCAGGAGCACCCCAAAACCCACAGGGCAAGAGCAGAACCTCGATACTCTACAAAGTATATGCAAGAGCTACAGGGCACAACCTCAAAGCTGGAACACAGTCCTGGTCAGGGCATTTCTACCCACAAAGGGGACCCAGCAGATACCTGCCAGGAGCTGAAGGGGCTCCAGGGAAGCTGCAGAGGACTCTTGGTTAGGAACTGCACTGATAGGACAAGGAGTAATGGGGAGAAATTGAAAGAGAGGAAATTTAGATTAGGTATCAGGAAGAAGTTTTCCCTGTTCTGGTGGTGAGACCCTGTCCCAGGGTGCCCAGGGAGGCTGTGGCTGCCCCAACCCTGGCAGTGTTCACAGCCAGGTTGGATGAGCCTTGAGCAACCTGCTCTGCTGGGAGGTGTCCCTGCCCAGGGCAGGGGTTGGGGCGGGATCATCTCTTAACTCCATTCCAGCCCCTTAACATACTATGAAACTATGAACTCAACGCATGTGTTCAGTATTGCTATTTCCTCTCCCACACAGAATTGTTCTACCCCATTTCACTGTAACCAACTGCAGTTAATTTTCCTGCTCCTTACAGGGAGGGATATCAATGAGGATAGTTTGGATCATCCTGTTTTACAATGGTGTTTACAAGATCTCTTGCTCCTCAAGACAGAATCTGTATATCGAGGCCACCTGCAGAGTAGCTGTGAGATTTAACCTGAGGAAACAGGACTGTGGCAGGCCAAGATTCAGAGAATGTATTTACACCAAAGAGAAGTGAGTATCTAATGACTTGGATATCTAGTAAGTTGGATAAGTAAATGATAACAAAAGCAGAAGGAGTTAAGCTATAGTACAGAGATCAAATTTCATCACGCACAGCACAGACATAAGAGCACCAACTTCTGCTGCGACGAAGAGCAAGGTGAGAAAACACCTCCCAGAGACAGGAGGAACTCAAAGCACGTCTGGCTGTGAACACCCTTCCCAGCTGCCTCACTGCAGCCTCTCACACTTACGTTTACAGCCCTCAGAGCCAAAGCCAAAGTGGTTGCCCTCGCAGCGGTCGCAGTGCCGGCCGGTGACGCCGGGCTGGCACTCGCACTGCCCGCTCCGGATGTCACACTGCCCGTTGGTGGAGCCCAGCGCGTGGCAGTTACACCTGGGGGGACACAGGAGGGACACATGGGTCAAGTGTGAAGGACTTAGGGGTGACAGTTGATGATAAGCTCAGTATGAGCTGCAGTGTTGAGTTCACAGCCCAGAAACCAACTGTGTCCTGGGCTATATCCACAGGAGTGTGAGCAGCAGCTCAATGGAGGTGATTCTTCCCCTCTATTCTGCTCTTGTGAGACCCAACTGGAGTGCTGCACATAGTTCTGGTACCAACAACATAAGAAGGACATAGAACTGTTGAAGCAAGTCCAGACGAGGCCACAAAGTTGCTCAGAGCACTGGAGCATCTCCCTCTGAGGACAGGCTGAGGGAGTTGGGGCTGTTCAGCCTGGAGAAGAGAAGGTTGTGTGGAAACTTCAGAGCACCTTCCAGGAGCTGAAGGGGCTCCAGGGAAGCTGCAGAGGGACTCTTGGTTAGGAACTGCAGTGACAGGACAAGAAGTAATGGGGAGAAAGTGAAAGAGGGAAATTTAGATACCAGGAAGATTTTTCCTGTTCAGGTGGTGAGACACTGTCCCAGGTTGCCCAGGGAGGCTGTGGCTGCCCCAACCCTGGCAGTGTTCACAGCCCGGGTGGATGAG
>NW_008664107.1:0-1422 GCF_000695815.1 Acanthisitta chloris | reverse complement strand
TTGGGGCTGGGTGATCCCTAAGCTCCATCCCAAATCCTTAACATACTATCATACTATGCAGTGCCTCTCTGAAAAGCACAGCTCAAGGTCTGCATTTGCCAGAAGTCACTCTCCTTGCTGTGCAGATGCAGCAAACAAGGCACTGAGCCTTTGAACTGTGCAAGGTCACTCACTGCCTGCACTAAAAAAGGAAGCCACGAGCCCCTGCTACAATCACACGGTCACGTGGCAGTTTTCTATTTAAAACCCTTATTTAGAGCTATTTATAAAGCTATTTATAAATCAGGCCTTTTGTACAGCCTTAATAGCTGCTCCTTGACCGCTGCTCGTCCCCACCCACAGCAGCACTGAGGCACATCAGTCACTTGTGACAAACATGACATTCCTGCATGAGGCAAGCACAGACACTCCAAATTCAGGCTCTCTGCCCCGAGCCAAGGCAAGCATCACCTCTCACAGCCACGTCCACTCTGGAGGTTGAAGAATCCAGGCTCACAGGCACTGCAGTCCCTCCCGGTGACGTGAGACAGGCACTCACACTGCCCAGTCACTTGATTGCAGCTCGTCTGCTGATTCACCGTGCCGTAGGGATTGCAGTGACAAGCTGCAAAAAGAAAAGGGATGGAGAGACATGCACAAAGTTAGAAGCCTCTCGTGGTGTTGGTACCCACCAGACCCTAAACAGTGCAGCACTGTACAATGCTTTTGCTTTGATGGCAGCAAGTGCCCACAAACCCAAGGACTTTAGCAAGCCTGAACCACCAAACCAGGTGTGCTGGTTTTGGCTGGGGCAGAGCTAACTTTCTTCACAGTGGGTAGTACAGGGCTATGTTTTGGATTTGGGCAGAACACAGGGTGATGATATGGACATGTGATTGCTGTTGCTAAGCAGAGCTCACACAGAGCCAAGGCCTTTGCTGTTTTCTGCACTAGCAAGAAGTTGGGTGTGCATGGGAGGCTGGGAGAAAACATAGCAGGGACAGGTGACCCAAACTGACATTCCATACCATATGACATTGTGCTCAGTATATAAAGCAAGGGGAAGAAGGAAAGGGAGGGACATTTGGAAGTGAGGGAGTTTGTCTTCCCAAGTAACCACTATGTGCTGGGGCCCTGATCTCCTGGAGGTGTTGAACACCTCCTGCCCACGGGGAACAGGGAATTAAATCCTTGTTTTGCTTTGCTTGTGTGTTTGGCTTTTGCTTTCTCTATTAAACTGTCATTATCGCAGCCTGAGTTTTCTAGATTTTACCCTTCTGATTCTCTTCCACCCCACTGGTGGGGGTGAGCGAGTGGCTGAGTGGGGCTTGGCTGCTGCTGGTGTTAAACCACAACACCAGGGTCAAGACACACATTGCTGCTGACTGGCACAAGCCTGACATGGTGTCCTAAACAACACCACCAGAGGAAACAGCAGCTCTT
>NW_008664106.1:11873-17846 GCF_000695815.1 Acanthisitta chloris | reverse complement strand
GGCACCCAGGGCTTGGGGCAGGGCCTGGGGGGGAATTTGGGGAGGGAGTAACTTCCCCATGTCCCCCCCCCGCCAAGTACACCATCTTCAAGGACCACGTGATGCTCGGAGACTGTATCCTGCCATGGGAGTGTGGGGGAGTCTGTAGCCCACCCAAACCCTCTCCCACCTCCCCAACACCCCAAAACCTCTGCCCCCCAAACCCTCCAACTCACCTCAAAAAGCCCCCACCTTTTCCCTCCTTTTCCTTACCTCGTGCTGCAGGTAAGATCCACGATGGGATGAATCTGGAGCTGTACTACCAGTAGTACCTCCCAGTAGCCCTCCAACCCTTCCAGTCCTTCCCTATCCCCTCCCCATTGCTCCTCTGGAAGCTTCAAAGCTGCGCCAGGTGTTCCCTTTGTTGAAATAAAGGTGTGTCTGGAGGCTTCAGATGTGTTGGGGGGATAAACAGGAGGAACGTCTGCATCCTATCCATGGAAATCCCTGGGATATGCAATAGGTAGCAAAGAGTTAATACAATTTTGCTCTCGCGGAATGTATGTTGCCGGTGTAAAGATAAGGCTTGTCCTGTAGGGAACAGGAGAGGGAGGATCAGGCAATAGTGAAACTAACCAGAACTGTCTGTCTGTATACTCTTTGTGTAAGATAAGGCCTATCCTGTAGCAGAACAAGGTGGGGAGGAACTGACATCTACGAAACTGACCAAGACAGACTTGAAACGCAAAGTAAAAAGTAAAAAGAAGACTCCTACTTCACCCTCGAAGACCCCCGGCCCGACCACCATGAGATAGAGCGCATGTGCTGGAGGGAGAAGACAAGGGAGGGGTATCCTGGAAAGACTATGAATATGTATTAAACTGATGTAATCAGGTGTGTACATAAACCCCATGCTCCAATGTTTTGGAGCGCTTTTGGCTACGGTCATGTGCCCACCGCTGTAATAAATCTTTGCTCCACTGACTTTGTCCTCGCCTAAACCTAATCTGTGAGCAGTTTCTCACAGATGCGTCGCTGGGGTGAGCTGTGAGGTCAGGAGGGAGAGGATAGGAGGGAGAGGACAGGGACAGGAGGAATAGGACAGCAGACCAGGAAAGCCACTGCGCTCGAACTATCGCAACAGAGGCGCGAGAAGGGCTCTGAGACAGCTCCAGTCAGGCGCTGCCTTGGTCAGCCCCGTCACTAGGGCAGGGGGGACCTTCCTTGACGGTGGCGGACGGGGGCAGCCCTGTCGCCATGGCAACGCGGGGGCCTTCCAGCATCGCGGCGCGGATAATGGCGGCGCACACAGCGAGGACTGAGGAGAGACCGCTGAAACTCTTCCAGGACCCCCTGGGACTCACCGAGACCCTCTGAGACCCCTCGGGATCCCCCGGATCCCATGAGACTCCCCCAGGGCTCCCCTGAGATCCTCCGGCTGGCCCTGAGATCCCCCTGGGACCTCCTGAAAATCCCCTGAGCTCCCCGTCCCCGGGAGGCCCCCGAGCCCCGCGAGCTGTCGCAGCTCTCCCTAGGTGGGATGTCACTGTGGAGCTGATTCCGAGGGTCCTGTCCTGGCAAGGCTGAGCTTGGAACCACCTTTGAATCACCTCTGGACACAGTGAGGGCTGCGACAAGCCATGGTAAGGGGCAGCAGGGCTGGGACACAGCTAGGATCCAGATGGGACAGGGCTGGGAGCCAGGTGCAATCCAGGTGGGATGGGCTGGAATCCAGGGGGGATCCAGGTGGGATGAGATAGGATCCAGGAGGGATCCAGGTGGAAATTGCTCTCCCCACAGGCTGCCAAGGCCAGGAGCAGATTCCCAGGTGAGTTGTCACCTGCTCCTCCCCTCCCTGGGGCTTGGATCTCTTGGGAATGCTGGGATGGAGCACAGGTACACAAGCCACAGCTGGGACACACCTGGACACACTCGGGCACACTTGGACACACCTGTGTTGTGTCCTATTCCAGATTCCAGCCTTGATGTGCTTGAGGATCTCCTGGGATTTGATGGTAAGTTGGACCCTCTTGGATCTGCAAGGGAAACACCTGTCCCATGGCTCACCTGTCCCTTAGGATCACCTATTCCATTTGTGTTTCCAGAGGATCCTCCAGATCCATCTGCCCAAGATTCCCACACGGACAAGGAATTGGAAGTAGCAGAGGTGAGGGCAAGGATCCACCTGGAGGGACAGGTGAGGGCAGGATGCACCTGGGATCCCTTCATGCTCCTTCTCTCTCCAGGATCTGGATGACCTGGAATTGGATCTCCTAGGAACTTACCAATCCAGGGCAGAGTCAGGAAGGACAAGACTGGGAGGTGCTGGGACAGGTGAGGGGACCAATCCCCATTCCTAGTTCCTTGGAGTTGCACTCCCAACCACCCTAGTTCCCAGCTGGATTTGTGGTGAATTCCAGCCTTTCCCTGCCCATTCCCACTCCAGATGTGACCCTGGCAGGGATGTTCCCTGCAGAGCAGCAGGAAGCTCCCAAGGATCCTCCTGCAGCAGCAACAAGGAGCATCTCTGGGGACCCTCCGGCATGGAGCAGAGACACAGGTGAGAGGGCACACTGGAGGAAGTGACACCAGGTATGGCCCAGGGATGGTTGGTGACATTCCAGAGCTGTTAGTGACATCCAGGGATGTCCCTGAGTAGTTGGTGATACCCAGGGATGTCCTAGGGGTGGTTGGTGACATCCAGTGACATCCCAAAGCTGTTGGGGACACCCAGAGATGTCCTTGGTGACTCGCATGGATGTCCCAGAGCTGTTGGTGATCTCCAACTTCCCCAGGTGCCATCTCTGTCCCCCAGGGTCAGAATGTGACCTCTGGGGACAATGTGGGTGCCCTGATGGATACCCTGGGATTGGGAAGGGCCAGTGGAGCTGGAAAACCACCAAGCAGCTCCAACAGGGACAGCCCAGAGCCACATTCCCAGCGGGAATACCAGGGCAGGAGCAGGAGAGGTGAAGCCTCCTGGGACACATTTCCAGTGGGAATTCCAGGTGTGTTCCAGGGGCACATTCCCAGTGGGAATTCCAGGGACGCATTCCAAAGCCTTTCCCAGGTGTCTCCTTGAGGCCTTTGGACGAGGCTTGGGATGAGCTGGATTTTCCCTTCGGATCCTACAAACCTTCCGTAGCCTCCAGACAGGGAAGGAGGAGAGAACTCAGGTATGGCCCAGTGCTCCCAGTGCCCTCACACCAGTGCTCCCAGTGCCCTCAGTGCCGCTCATACCAGTGCTCCCAGTGCTCCTAGTGCCCCTCATATCAGTGCTCCTAGTGCCCCTCACACCACTGTCCCCGGTGCCCTCACATCAGTGCTCCCAGTGCTCCTAGTGCTCCCGGTGCCCCTTACACCACTGTCCCCAGTGCCCTCACACCAGTGCTCCCAGTGCCCCTTACACCACTGTCCCCAGTGCCCTCACACCAGTGCTCCCAGTGCCCCTCACACCAGTGCTCCTAGTGCCCTCATACCAGTGCTCCCAGTGCCCCTTACACCACTGTCCCCAGTGCCCTCACACCAGTGCTCCCAGTGCCCCTCACGCCAGTGCCCCCAGTGCCCTCACGTTAGTGCTGCCAGTGCTCCCAGTGTCCTCAGTGCTCCCAGTGCCCCCACTGCCCTCACATCAGTGCTCCCTGTGCTCCTAGTGCTCTCAGTGCCCCTCACACCACTGTCCCCAGTGCCCTCACACCAGTGCTCCCAGTGCCCCTCATGCCAGTGCCCCCAGTGCCCTCACATCAGTGCTCCCAGTGCTCTCAGTGTCCTCAGTGCTCCCAGGGCCCCCAGTGCCCTCACACCAGTGCCCCCAGTGTCCCTCACACTAGTGTCCTCAGTGCTCCCAGTGCTGGTGGTTCATGGCTGGGCCTGAGTGCTGAGGAATTTCCTGGAGCTGATCCTGCTTGGAGCCTCCTGAAGGAGCAGAAGGAGCAGGAGAAGGAGGATGAGAAGGCGCAGGACTGGCTCAGCTCAGTCCTGGCTCGGAACAGACCTCAGGGAAAGGGTCTGGAAGCGAATTCCCAGTGCCAGGAGAAGAATTGCCAGCACCAGGACAGGTGAGTGGCACAGGTGAGTGCTGAGTGTCACCTGTGCCTGTCCCTGAGTGTGACCTGTCTGTGTCCCCAGGCAGGTTCCTGCAGTGCTCAGCACCTCCAGCCAAGGCTCAGCCCCACGGTTGAATCCTCCCCAGGAAGGTCCCCGCAGAGCCACCACAGCTCCAGGTGAGTCTTGGGGGGCACAGAGGGACCCTGGGACCATGAGACCAGCCAGGGATCAGCCAGGCTTGCCTGGATCAGGGTTCAGGCAGGGATCCAAGCTCTTCCTGTCCTGTCCTGCCCCTGGCAGGGTCTGGATCCCATGGCTGAGTTGTTCCCTGTTCCATTCCACAGGCACAGGCAAGGGGGAGCAGGAGGTGTTGAGCTCTGGCAAACGATCTCAGGTGAGTCTGGGACCCTCCAGCCCTCGGGTTATCCCTAGGGACATGTCCAGCTGCAGAGGTGGTCCCTGGACAGGATCAGGGATGGATCCTGAGTGATGTTTCCCATCCATCCCCAAGCAGAGCCCCCAGGGATGGATCCTGAGGGATATTTCCGACCCATCCCCAGGCAGGGCCCCCAGGGATAGATCCTGAGGGTTGTTTCTGACCCATCCCCAGGCAGGGCCCTCAGGGATGGATCCTGAGGGATGTTTCCCACCCATCCCCCAGACAGAGACCCCACGGATGGATACTGAGGGATGTTTCCCAGCCAGAGCCCCCAGGGATGGATCCTGAGGGATGTTTCCCATCCGTCCCCAGGCAGAGCCCCCAGGGATGGATCCTGAGGGATCTTTGATGTCCCCTCAGGCAGAGCCCCCAGCCCCAGCGTGGCTGTGCAAGGAAGGTCCTTGTGTGGGGACCCAAGACTGTCACAGTGTCCTGCTCAGTGTCCAGGCTCGAATGGCTGAGCTGGAGAGCCAGGTGAGCCCTCAGGGAGGCCCTGGGAGACCCCAGGGAGTGGACAGAGACAGGTCCTTGGACAGAGACAGGTCCTCCTACCCTCAAAATAGCTGAGTGGGAATAGAGCAGAGGGGACAAAGCTCCCTGAACAAGGGGCCCTTGAGAGGGACAGGGTGAACATGGGGGACACAGGATAGAGGGACTGTGGAGGATGGGGAGGACACTGGGTACAGGGGAGGTCCCAGGGGACGTGAGGGAACATGGAGACATGTGGCACCTGCAGAGGGTCAGGTGAGGACATTGGAGACATGGGCAGAGAGGACAGGGGTACATGGAGCCATGGGGCAGGTGGGGACATTGGGGGTCACAAGGGGACACATCACACCTGTGGAGGGTCTGGGGGGACATGGGGGGCACAGGGGGGACATGGGGGACACAGGAGGGACATGGGGGCACAGGGGACATGGCGACATGACACCTATGGAGGGTCAGGTGGGGACATGGAAGGGATACTGGGGAGACATGTGGGGACATGGGGACATGGAGGCAACAGGTGAGGACATAGGGGGGACAGTGAGGGGACAGATGGGTACATTTGGGGTCACAGGGGATAGGTGGGGACCCAGGGGACACATGGTCCTAGGAGCATGTTCTGTGTCCCTGCAGGTTCAGACACTGGAGCTGGAGCAGGGACAGCACAGAGTGTTCCTGGAGAGGCTCCAGCAGCAGCAGCAGCACCTGGAGAGCAGGTTGGGTTGCCCCTGTATGCCTGTGTCCCCTCCCTGTCCCCTCCCCGTGCCACCAACCCTCCTTCCTCCTGCCATTCCAAGGGGCAGGAGCCAGGGGGAGGTCCTGGAGGAGCAGCAGGAGAGGTCACAGGTCCTGGCACAGAGCAAGGACATGGCACAGGTACCAGAGTATCCCTTGGCACAGGAGCATCCCCACTCCCAGGCTCACTCCAGGTCCCAGCGTCATTCCCAGGATCATCTCTGCTCCAAGGAGCACCCCAAGTCCCAGCATCATTCCCAGGATCACCCCAGGTCCCAGCACCATTC
>NW_008664106.1:10072-11849 GCF_000695815.1 Acanthisitta chloris | reverse complement strand
CTCACCCCAGGTCCCAGCATCATTCCCAGGCTCACCCCAAGTTCCAGGATCATCCCCAGGAGCACCCCAAGTCCCAGGATCATTCCTAGGATCATCCCCATTTCCAGGAGTTCCCCAGGTCCCAGGATCATCCCCAGGATCATTCCCAGGCTCACCCCAAGTCCCAGGATCATTCCCAGGACCTTCCCTGCTCCAAGAATCATTCCCAGACTCATCCTTGCTCCAAGGATCAGGACCAGCACCTCACAGGTAACTCCAGCCAGGCCCAAGTGACACCTCTGCCCCATTCCCGCAGCACCAATCCTGATCCCACAGACTCCAGAGGGTCCTGGGCCACATCTCCTCCCTGAGCTGTCCTGTTGGAGCTCTGATCCATGTTCTGGAAGGTGCTGGAAGGGGAATTTACTGGAGCAGAGGCTGCTCCATGCCCAGCAGCACTCAGAGAGGAGCTCAGCTCTGGAGGTGACTCTTGTCTCCAGCTGTGGCTGCTCCTCCTCCACATCTGGGCTCCATGCCCAGAAATGGGGAGAAGTTGCTCCCTGAGACCTGGAGCCAACATTGGGAAGGTCCCACCTTCCATGGGCACTGTGGGATCTCCTCTGTGGGATCTCCCCTGGCCTTGGGATGTGCAGGGAAGAGGACAAGCATGGATGGAGGTGGATCAGCACCTCCTGCTGTTCCTCCCCTGGCCAGGGATGAGGACAAGCATGGATGGAGGACAAGCATGGATGGAGGTGGCTCAGCACCTCCTGAAGCTCAGGACCTGCTGTGCCTCCCCCAGAGCTCCAGGCCAGGCTGTTCCAGCAGCAGAAGGACATGGAGCAGGAGAGGAAGAGGCTCCAGGAGGCCTTGGCTGACATGGAGACTAGGCTGGGCCAGCAGGACCTGCTGCTGGAGCAGGTGAGACCCCCCAGTGTACCCTCAGTGTCCCCAATGTCCCCACCTGATGTTCCGCAGGCCCTGGGAGGTCCCTGGGAGGCACAGGAGGTCTCTGGGAGATCTTGAGGGTCACAGAAGGTCTGTGGGGACTGAGAGAGGTCCCTGGGGGCCACAGGAGGTCCTTGGGGACTGTGTGAGTTCCCTGAGGATCCCAGGAGGTCCTGGGGGTCCCTGCCCAGGCTGTGAGTGCCCTGTCCCCTCTCAGGCATGTGGCAGAGCTGTGTCAGAGCAGAACAAGGCCCAGAGGCTGCAGCAGGAGCTGGAGCAGCAGAGACAGGACATGGATCAGCTCCTCTACACCGAGAGAGAGGCACTGCAGGAGGCCAAGGTGAGGGAGAACAGCTCCGGGGGCTTCCACCTGCCCCAGGGGCCTGAGCAGGCTTAGGCTGAGCCTTCCCTTGGCTTCTTCATTCCACACCTGGCCCTGCTGAGGATGGACATGTGGGGTTGGAGCTCCCACGCAGGAGCCACAGGATGGGAACAGCCTCTGGTGGCTGCAAGGGGTGGGGAAGGGAGGAAAAGCATCTAGCAAATGGGGCTAGGGATACACAGGGGTCCATGAGGGGCGCAGGGGACATGTGGCACCTGTGGAGGATCAGGTGTGGACACTGGGGACAGGGGGACACACAGGGACATGCAGCCATGGGGCACCTGTGGAGGGTTAGGTGGGGAGAGTGTGGACATGGGGGGCACATGGAGCCATGGGGCACCTGTAGAGGGTCAGGTGGGGACATGGAGAAGACAGAGGGGGACCCTGTGGATCCAGGGACTCGCCAGGACTGTGCGGGAGCTGTGTCCATGCCCGCAGAGCGCATGGCTAGAGCAGCAGCGCTGGGAG
>NW_008664106.1:3764-10013 GCF_000695815.1 Acanthisitta chloris | reverse complement strand
GAGACAGTCTGGGCTCAGCTCCGAGCCTGGGAGCAGCGCAGGGACGAACAGAGGGAGCTGGAGGAGGAGAGAGCCCTGAACAGAGACAGCTCCGTGCTCAGCCTGGCCAAGGTACCCTGCTGCAGCCCTGCCCGGGCTGGGTCCTGCCCACGGGGGGATGCACAGCTTGTCCCACATCAGCCTCTGCCCGGCGCTGATGCTGCCTCGGCTGCTGCTGTATCCCTGTCTCTCCCCATACTCCCCTGTCTCTGTCTCTCCCTGTCTCTGTCTCTCCTTGGGGAGCCCGAGTGGAAACCTCTGTGTGGGTGAAACTGAACCTCCTCCTGTCAGGAGTATGTGTCCAGGGTAGGAGAGGGGCTGGAAGAGGGTAGAAGGGCTTGGGACCAGCTTAGGTGGGAGCAGGGCTGGAAGGGGCTGGAAGGGCTCAGAATCAGCTGGGTGGGAGCAGGGCTGGAAGGGTCTCAGAACCAGCAGCACCTGTGTCCCTGTGGCAGGAGCAGGCAGAGCTGAAGTTCCGAGGCAGAGAGCTCAGAGCCAAGGAGGAGCAGCTGGCAAAGGACAGGGAGGCACTGGATGAGGCTTGGCAGGAGCTGAGGCTGGAGAAGGGCAAGGTGCTCAGAGCTGCTCAGCGTGTCCAGCAGCGCCAAGAGGAGATCCAAAGCCTGGCTGAGGTCAGTGGACCATCCACACTGAGATTCCCAACTGGGGGCAGAGTTGGGAATCCCTCACCAGAGCCCTGAGCACCAATCCTGTCCCAGGAGGGGTTAGAGCTGTCCCAGGAGGGATCAGAACTTCCCCAGGATTCCTGAAAGGGCTCAGGCCTGTCCCAGAAGGGATCAGAGCTGTTCCAGGAGTCAGAGCTGCCCCAGGAAGGGTCAGGGCTGCCCCAGGATGCCCAGGAGGACTCAGGGCTCTGTGCCCCCAGAGCTCTGCATGGCAGCACTCTCAGGGGCTCCAGGCCCTGCACGAGGCTCGAGGCATTGAGGCTGAGCACAAGGGCAGACTCCAAGCCCTGCAGCACCAGCTGGAGAAGCTCAGGCAGCAGGAACAGCGTCTGCACCAGGTAAATCCCCTCTGGAGCTCCCTGCCCAGCCTGGGGCTGCCACACTGAGGGGCTGAGCCTTTCACAACAGCTTCTTTCCCTGCTAGGACCGGCTGAGCATGGCCCAGCAGAGGAGGCAGCTTCAGCAGCTCTGCCAGGACCTGGCAGCTGCCACCCCTGGGACACTACTGGGGACACCACAGGACCTCAAGGGCACCACAGATGGGCTGGGAACACCTATGGGTGAGGCTCCTGCACTGGGATTGGGGTTCTGGGTGGGTCAGGGTAGTCCTCAGGGTGGGTGAGACCAGCCGTGTCCATTCCCAGCTGGGAGTTGTTCTCATCCAAAGCCAGAGCTCAGCAGAGATCTTGGAGACAGGGAAGGGATGGGAGCAGGGAGAGGCAGCAGGGAGAGGGTACACACATTGGGGTTGGGGAGGACCTGCTGCAGGTCCATGCAGGAGAAGGTCCAGGGATGGTCCATACAGGTCCAGGGATGCCCATGCAGGTACAGAGATGCTCCATGCAAGTACAGAGATGCTGTGCTGTCTCCATCTGCAGTTCCTCCTATGTCACTGGCTCCTGGCACACCAGGATTCCTCCCTGGCTTCCTGCCTCACTTTGGGATGTGCCTGGGGCATGGCCCAGGAGGGAGCAGAGAGCACCTGGGCAGCTCAGCCTCGATCTATGCACAACTCCTGCTGCTGAAGCACCGAGCCCAGAGGGTGAGAGAGGAGAGAGAGGGGCTGGGAGGGAATAAGGCTGGGAAGGGGGCTGGAAGGGGTTGGGAACTGCTGGGAGGGAGCGGGGCTGGAAGGGGCTTGGGACCAGCTGGGAGGGAGCAGGACTGGAAGGGGCTGGAAGGGCTTGGAAACAGCTGGGTGGGAGCAGGGCTGAGTGGGTGTCGAACCAGCTGGGTGGGAGCAGGGCTAGAAGGGTTTGGAAGCAGCTGAGTGGGAGTAGGTCTCGAAGGGGCTGCAAGGGGCTTGGAATCACCTGGGAGGGAAGCAGGGCTGGAAGGTGAATCCCAGGTGGTCCCCTCACTGTTCACTCCATGGAAACTCTGGGTCCCTTCCTCCTGTAGTGTGCCCATGGCACTCCCTCTGCCCACACCATCCTGCTCCTCTCCCCAGGACCGCAATTTCCTGGAGGATGAGCAAATCTTCTTGCAGTCCCTGAAGAAAGGGCCCTAAAGTCCCCTGGGACACTCTCCCTGTCCTCCCCCAGGATCTCCATGGCTACCAGCTCTGCCCTCCCCAGGAGCAAATCCAACAATAAACTGTTCTGTTTGTTTAAAACCAAAGAAATGTGTTGATTTCAGATAAATTCTCCACTGAGAACTCTCCTGCTCCTTCAGAGCTCTCCTGGAGGGTTCAGAACATCGAATCCCGTAACTTCTCCAGCGTCCATCTCTCAGGCCTGGACGCCAGAGCTGGAGAGCAGGTTTAGGTGGGATTTGAGAAAGGAATTCCTCCCTGTGGGGGTGCTGAGGCACTGGAATGGGTCACTCTTCACAGGTGCAGTCCAGGGACAGCTCCAGCTGGGCTGGACTTAATCCTAGACCATTTTGCTGTGGGAAGAGCTTGTCAGGTTCTGACACTGGGCTCCTCCTTTGAACACACTCCTTTGCCCAGCCCAGCCCCATGTCCTCCTTTGAACGTCAACAGCTGTAGATCCGTTTTCAGTGTTGGTTGGTCAGGGTGTGGGAACTGCCCAGGCAGGGATGGGAGTCACCATCCCTGGAGGTGTTCAGAGGCCTCTGAGTGATCTGGTTTGGAGTTGAGGGGTCACAGTGGTGGTGCTGGTGGAGGGTTGGACTGGATGAGCTTAAATATCTCCTCCAGCCTTGGAGCTTGGGTGGTTCTAAGGCACAGAATCACAGGGATCACAAGGATTTCTGTCTTTTATTGTAGCAAGCACAGACCAGGGACCAGGGAGATCCTGAAGGACATTCCCTACTCCTCCATAAGCTGAGTTGGAGGCTTAATGAGTTGGGGGCAATGAATTGGGGGTCAGCGGGCTGGGGTCAGTGAGTTCGAGGTCAAAGAGTTGGAGGTCATTGCGTTAAGGACCAATGAGTTTGGGTTAGTGAGCTGGGGTCAGTGAGTTGGAGGGCAATTAGTTGGGGTCAATGAGTTGGGGGTCAGTGAGTTGAGAGTCTCTGCCATGATTACTTGTCCCCCAGTTAGTGCTCAGCACTAATGAACTCTCCTGGTGATCTTTGCTTGGGTAAGTCCATTCTGCTTCAGAGTCAGTTCCCCTCATCCTTGAAACAAAAGGATACCCAAGAACCAAGGTCAATCTCAGGCCAAGCACCAAGGTCAATCCCAGGCCAAGCACACACACAGGGTAATTCTCAGGCCAACCACCAAGGTCAATCCCAAGCCAAGCACACACACAAGGTCAATCCCAGACCAAACACCAAGACCAATCCCAACTGCTGGATCGTGGCTGAGCAGCTGCAGCTAAGGGATTTGGGATCAGTAGCACCTGCTTCTCCTGCACCTCAGAAAGGTCACTCAGGTCTTTGGTGTGCAGCATCCAGTCCTCTCTGAGCAGGTGGTAATGACAGACAGCTCCTTCTGGTCTGAGGGGCTCATGCATAGATACAGATAACCTTTGCATAGGCTATTATTTCCAAGGCCAAGCCCTGTCTGCAAGATATAAGGAAACTCCACCACTCACATCCTGGGCTCTGGTCAAGCCCCGGCCTCAGCTGGTCAGAGGGAAGAACCACCAGGTGTTATCCGCACAAACCACAAACAACTGCAAGTTATTTTTAGCTTGTTAATTTGACCTATAAAAACTGGACCCTCTTGCAGCGACTTTGGATGCCTCAGCTATGAGTGCACACACTGCGTAGGGCTTCCCAATTGCTGGGAAAGGCTCTCCAAACCCTCGCTGCAACCAGGGGCTCCCCAGCAACAGTGGATCTGGGGGATGGGAAAGTATTAGGGCAATTGGTGATGTATCTTTCTGATTCACTGTTATTTCCTGTGTGTAGTAATGATTAGGTGCATTACCTTGCTTATTGTGTTTGCTGTTTGTGCTGCTTGAATTAGAGCTTAGTAAACTATCTGTATAAATAATTGCATTATTCATTTTTCTATTATCTTAAACACCAGTAGTAAAGTAAGCCTATTCTTTTCATTGGTTTCTGTGTCATTTCTGTCACCCTCATCAATTGGCAGAACAGTGCCTGAAGTGCCACAGTGGTCCCTGACTTTAACTGCACTGACTCCATGGAGAAACAAGCAAAGCAACAACTCTCTTTAGAATCTATTCCTTGGGCATGTTCTTGAGAGTGACTTTGGAAGACCAAAGCCTTCAGGCACTGCTCTCAGGAGACTCCCTTTCCTGATGGAAATGCTGCTCTGGAGGCAGGTCTGTCCCAGGAGTGCCCACAGCCTGTCCCTGCCTGTGGTCACAGGACAGACACACAGCAGGACTGTGCCCAAGCTGCCAGAGCACTTAGGCCTTAGACCATCACAAGGAGAGCATGAAAGTGAAAGAGCAGCTCTGAAAACACAAGAGCTGGTGCTCCCTGGCAGTGCTGCTGTGCTGGGACTTCTTTCTCCTTCCGCTCTGCAAATACACACTGTCCTGCCATGCACTGTCCTTCAAGAATGTCTAAGAAGGATCTTGGATGAACAAGCTACTGCAGTGTCCTTTATTTTGTTTAAATACACAGAGAGCACAATCCCTCATTTACACACTCTCTTGGTCAGACTCAAATGGTAACACTAAATTAGAAGGGAGATGCATAACAGTATCTCATTGTGCACAAAATGATTGCAGGAAGAACCCGATAACCCCCAGCTAAACCCCAGTATAACCCAAGAAGGCAGCTGGGCTTGTCATGAAGTCCATTCTGAATGCTATGCAAAAGAAAACAGGCCCTTTATTGCTTTTGAAAAGCATCCTATCATCAAATTCCTCAGGGCATACTCCACCTCCTGGTTCCTCAGGCCATAGGTGAAGGGGTGCAGGACTGAAGGCACCACTGGGTACAGAACTGCCACCACAAGATCCAGGGATGGGGAGGAGATGGAGGGAGGCTTCAGGTAGGTGAACATGACAGTGTTGATGAAGAGGGAGACAAGGGGGTGTCTCTGGCCAGTGGGGTGTGGGCAGCATTTGGCATGTAACCTGCAGGGGTTCCGTTCCCTGCACAGGATATTCTGTGGCAGTGGAGTCTGTGATTTCCTCAGTTTGCTGGTTCAAGGAAGGCCCTTCCAAAATGCAGCCTGGGGGAGTGTGCTGGTTTGGGCTGGGGGAGAGTTCCCTTTCCTGCCAGTTGCTAGGATGGGGCTATGTTTTGGATTTGTGCTGAGCACAGGGTTGGTAATGCAGGTTCTTGCTGAGCAGATCTGACACAGAGCTGAGGCCTTGGCTGCTTTTTGTCCTCCTGCTCTGGCAAGGAAGGTGGAGGTGCAGGAGAGGCCAGAGGAAACACAGCTGGGACAGGTGACCCAAACTGTCCAAAGGGATATTCCATACCATAGGACACCATGCTCAGTCTATCAAGTGGCAGGAAGAAAGAGGAAGGGGGAGATTTGAAGTGATGGTGTTTGTCTTCCCAAGTAACCGTTCTGTGTGATGGGGTACTGCTCTCCTGGAGGTGCCCAACACATGCTGCCCCTGGGAAGTAGTGAATTAATTCCTTGTTTTGCTTTGCTTGTGTGCATGGCATTTGCTTTCCCTATTAAATTGTCCTTGACTCAACCCAGGAGTTTTCTAGCTTTTACCTTTCTGATTGTCTCCCTCATTCTGCTGGTGGGGGGGTGAGGGAGCGAGGGAGCAGCTGTATGGGGCTTGGCTGCTGGCTGGGGTTAAAGCACAACAGGAAAGTGCTCAGAATTCCTTCTGAAAACTGTATGGTTCCCTCCAGGACTGAGGGGAAAGCATCTTTTTTTCTCAGAAGCATTACTGGGCAAAGGTCATGTATGGAAAAGTGAGTCTTATGGTGACCTTCTGCCTCTTAGTTGATGTAAAATCTCCACTTCCTTCTGGAGAAGTGTGAGGAGAGGGTTGAATGGGCTTGCATAAGTGCATGGTGAGGAGCCCAGGAGGTCATTAGGCACTGGAAAAGTGTGGTCAGGCACTGCAATAAGTTGCCCAGGGAGGTGGTGGAGTCACCATCCCTGGAAGTATTTGAGGCATCTGGATCTGAGGCTGGAGGAGATGGTTCAAAGTTTCGTGGTTCT
>NW_008664106.1:0-3653 GCF_000695815.1 Acanthisitta chloris | reverse complement strand
GCAGCTAATGGCTGGACTCGATGATCTGAGAGTTCTCTTCCAGCTTGGATGATTCCATGATTCTGTGAGGTGCCAGGCACTAACACCTCCGTGTTGCTGTGGTAACAATGGGTTAGCTGCGATGTTATCCTGGGTTCTGCAGGGAATGTTGGAGTGTCAGCCTGTTGCTGTGGTGCCAGTGGGTTCCAGGGAAGGTTTGGGGTGCCAGCCCGTTGCTGTGGTGCAGTGGGTTCCTGGGAAGGTTTGGGGTGCCAGCCCATTGCCCAGCACTGGAGCTGGGCACTGTGCAGAGCACCCTCGTTACTGAGTGTACAGCGAGGCCTGAGGAGGCTCCAGAGGCGTAAGATGCACTTGGCAGGGTCGCCTGTCCTGGGGAACCCCTTCTGCCCACAGGGCTGTGGCACTGGGGGCGTTACTTGTCTCCTGGCAGCAGTGCAGAATTTACAGCTTCTAACTCTCTGCTTTTCAGCCATTTGCCCTAGAGATGCTGACTGCTTCCCCCAGCAAGGGCAGAGACTTCTCTTGCAGTGGATCTGCAGATCTCGGGTCAAATCCCTTCCCTCTGGGGCCGTGGAAGCCCTCACTGTGCCGCTGCTAGCACTGGGGCTGTGCCCGGTCAGGCCTTCCTGCAGGTCCCTGCAGGCACAGCCATGAGGGGCCACAACTGCCCCATGTTCCAAGGCCGTGTCCCAGAAAACAGTGTCACTTGTGCTGTCAAACTGTGCTGTCCAGTCCAGAGGGATCGCAAAGCTTCACAAGGTGCAAGTCAAGTGCCTGACGAGTTCTATGTTTGGCACACACATGCATCCATGCATTTTAGGTGAGGTTTTAGCTTCTTTTTCCACCCTGCTGGAACTTCTCCCAGATTCTGTCCTGGATGCTGTTCCTGCTCTAAGGTTTGTGCTCTGGGAAGTGTGCTGTGCCCTTTGTGTCTCTTTTCCCAGCCAAGGCTCTTGTGGTGTAATTGTTCTCTCTGTATTTTAATTTGGGTTTGGATTCTCAGGGCTTATGCTGTCCCTGCAGAAGAATCCTAGAAAATTTCTATTCCACCCCAAGGCAGGGCACAGAGCTGCCTGAACACCCCAAGCCTTGGGGGCATTTTGCCCCTGCTCCCTGCCCCAGGCTCTGCTGCCTGGAGCTGTCCCTGCCAGCAGCTGCTTCTCTGTGCCCAGGGCTGGGCCCTAGCAGTGCTCCCAGACCCCATGCTCACCTCTCCCTGAAGCCCCCTCCCAGCAGCAGGCACTGCTGCCCAGGCAGGCTCTGATGGCAACGGCACAGCAGCCCTGGGGAGGCTGGAGAAGGGATACTGATGCTGTCTGTAAGGCACAATGTGCTGATTCCTGACACTCCTTCGTTTTCTCCTCTCTAAACTGAACAGATTTGGAATTTCAGTGACTCCTCCTCAACTGAGAGAGTAATTTATGTAACCCTGTCCCTACCTTGAAAACCCCGAGCGCAAGATAGAACAGGACACATCCTAGTCATTCAGCCTCTGACATTCTGTGCTTCTTGTAAATTTCCCACTGAAATCTCCTGTAGTGATCTGGAGCTGCAACAGCCCTGATACCTGCAGCACTGTGAGATTAGAAGGATCCTGCCCTCACCTGCCAGGGGTTGCTCCTTCCACAGAGAGCTTCTCCCTGCAGCACTGCGAGCAGCTCCTTGGTCAGGCTGAGAGCTGACCCTGGCAGGCAGCACAGTCCCTGCCCCAGCTGGGCAGGGACTCTGCAGGACAACCCTGCCCACCCCTGGCTGCACACCCACCTCCACAGCTCTTCCCGACTGCCCACCAACAGCCCCTCCTCACAGATCCCAGTAGCTGGGGCTCTTCCAGCTCTAGGAGCTGCCTCCAGGACCCGCCCCTGCACCCACAGACTCACCGTGTCAGTACTGCACAGATTTCTCCTCCAGTGACTCTCGGGCGTCCTCCCAGCCCTGAGCACCTTTAAGCCCTGTCCCTGCCCTGCTCGTGCCTCTGAGCTCCCCTGGCACTGCCTGAGCCTGCTGTGCTGTGCAGAGGAGCTGCTAACTGGGGAGAGCTGTTTCCGTGCAGTGCGGCCACTTGCCAGGAGCTCAGCTGCCTCTGTGCCAGGAGCCTGTGCCCAGCTCAGCGGCACAGGGACAGCCCAAGGCAGGGAATGACCCTTGGGGAGTTTGGGGCTGAGTCCATCAACATCAGATGCTGAGAGGAAATTAAAGAAACTTCTCAAGAATTCAAAGTTAGATTCAAACTGTAAAGTTTCTTGTACTTTTAATGGGTCCCACTGAGGGACACAACTGAAAAGTGTCCACAGGGTTGATTTAGAGGAGAAAACTGGAGACAGTGATGTCAGGTGGGGACAAGCAAGGTAAACATGTCTCTGATGCTGAGTCAAGCTTGATGAGTTTCCTTAATCCAGAGGGCCAAGCCTTTAGCCCCAGCCCCTGGGAAGGGAGATCCTGTCCCTCACTCATCCCTCAGGGCTCTCCCTGGGGCACTGGGATGTGGATGTGCAGTGCCAAAGGCAGGACTGTCCTGCAACAGTGATGTCAGGTGGGGACAAGCAAGGTAAACATGTCTCTGATGCTGAGTCAAGCTTGATGAGTTTCCTTAATCCAGAGGGCCAAGCCTTTAGCCCCAGCCCCTGGGAAGGGAGATCCTGTCCCTCACTCATCCCTCAGGGCTCTCCCTGGGGCACTGGGATGTGGATGTGCAGTGCCAAAGGCAGGACTGTCCTGCAACACCTCCCAGGCTGCTGAGCATGGACAAGGAGACACTGAGGCCCCAGGGCTGGGCAGGTGTCTTGTCTCCTCATGACATCAGTGGCAGAGACAGCAGCCATGGCCAAAGTCCTGGAGAAGTTGGCTCTGTCAGGGGCTTTCAGCTTCTCCACATCCCTCTCTGGCCTCCAGCACAGCCTGTCCCACAGTGTCACCTCCCAGGCTGCTGAGCATGGACAAGGAGGCACTGAGACCCCAGGGACTCAAGGGGCAGTTGTCTCCTCATGACATCAGTGGCAGAGACAGCAGCCATGACCAAAATCATGCAGAAGTTGGCTCTGCCAGGAGCTTTCAGCTTCTCCACATCCCTTTCCCCTCAGCACAGACTGTGCCATGGTGTCCCATTCCATGTGCCTCTGTCCCTCCAGGCTGTTGCCATCCCCCATGGCTGCCCCATCTCGCTGTCACCTTCCTGTGCTGACATCTCTCCGTCCTCCCTGGCTCTGCCTTGACACACAAAGCCTTGGGCTGATCCAGACCCCTTCTAGCTGATGCATTGCACCATAGCACTGCTTTTGGGGTGAAATTCCTTTCTCCTCATGTCTAGTCTGGGCCTCCCCAGCTGCACTCAGTGACGTTATTTCTTTCCTATGCTGTTTTATACTGTGAAGAAAAGCTCCACCAGCTCTGGAATCACCTTCAAGCACTCCCAGGCTACTTCTGTACTGTCCTCCATCTCCCCTCTACTGAAATCAGGGCACTCAGGCTCTATAACCTAGGGGTGTCCATGAGGCCACCAAATTCCATCCTGGGATATCTCTGAGCACTGTCCAAGGAGTGGTCTTAGTCCAGGAAAGGCATAATGAGACTTTTTACAAGGTCTGCAGTAACAGAAGAAGTGTAATGGCTTTAAACTGAAAGACAGGAGATTTAGATTGAATATGAAGAAGAAT
>NW_008664105.1:33269-41651 GCF_000695815.1 Acanthisitta chloris | reverse complement strand
TGCCCTTATCGCTCTCTACAACTCCCTGACAGGAGGTTGTAGCCAGGTGGAGGTCGGTGTCTTCTCCCAGGCAACCAGCAGTGGTACAAAAGGGCACAGATTCAAACTCTGCCAGGGGAGATTTAGGTAGGATATTAGGAGGAGATTTTTTTACGGAGAGAATTATCAGGCATTGGAATGGGCTGCCCAGGGAGGTGGTGGATTTACTGTCTCTGGAGGGTTTTAAAATGAGACTGAATGTGGCACTTAGTGCCATGGTCTAGTAACAATGGTAGGGTTGGACTTGAGGATCTTTGAGGCCTTTTCCATCCAGTTGATTCTAAGATTCTATGATTTTCCCCCTCTACTCTGCTCTTGTGAGATGCCACATAGATTGCTTCATCCAACTCTGGGGGCCCCAGCACAAGAAGGGATATGGGCCTGCTGGAACAGGTGGGACACAAGCTGGAGCACCTCTGCAATGGAGGCAGGCTGTTAGAGTAGGGACTATTTGGTCATTCAAAGTAAGCACAGTGAGATCAAACAATTTCAACCCTCCCAAAATTCCCACTTCCAAAGGACTCCAGCAACTCCTTTGTTATATTTAACACCCCCATGCAGATGTCCAGGACCCCAGCATGCCAGGATGCAGAGCTGCCCCAGCAGAGTGCGTTTCCCAGCATAGACCAGGAGAGTCTGGACTCTGCTGGACCCCATTGTCCCTAGATTCTAAGGCAAGCTGTTCTGCCCCTGCTCTCTCCAGCTGGGATGCTGGCAGGGGAATATTCTTTCCTCAGGGAAGACTTGGAAATGAGCAAGGCCTGGGGTCTCACCTGTAGCTAGGTGTCCATGTCTAAGTCTCAGTAGTGTTTGACTGACACCCCCAATGTGAATGAAGATATAAATTATGTCAAAATACAGTTAAGGAGTAAGACTTTATTATTGGTCACACAAGGGGGAGAGAAGGGGCGATTGGAAAGTTAGGAACAGGAAAGGAGAATAGTTAGAAGCAAGCAAAATTTGGTGTGCCAAAACAGAAATAGTCACCACCATAGATCCAACTGATGCCAAAAAAACCTGGAAAAGAACTACTCAAAGATTTGAATCTCTGAGGAGCAGGTATTTCTTTATTCAGCTCTGGGAACAAGGGGGATCGCTCCACTGAATTTGTGCAACCAGGGACAAAAACTTCACAGTTTATATACATTTAATGCTCATACATATTCATTATTTCCAGGTATAGGTGGCAATTATTATGATTAGCTCTTGGAAATTATTGTCAGAATATCCTCCTTCATCTCCTCCCACTTGGCATTAGTCCCATGGCCCCTGGTGGTTGTCCGGGGGTTGTCAGGAGGAAGGCCGATGGTCTTCATCAGGTTCATCTTTTCACCTTTGAGTTTGGCACAGGCTCTTTGGTCTCGCTCTTCAGCTGCCAGGTCCTGGGTCCAGCTGCATCTAGTTTTACTCCCTCACAAATACATTGTGCTTACACTTCCTAATCTAAAAAAATGCCCTAAGTTCTCCCCTTTTCATGCTTAATAAGCTACAACTATGCCTTATTAGTCAACGTTTTACCTTCTGTTTATTCAGGTGCTCTCTACTTGACTATTCCCTGTCCTAATCTCAGCTTTAACTTTTTAATTCCCATTATCACAGCAGCATTCTGATCCATAGTCATCTTTTCATTGGCAGTGGATGCACACCTTCACTCTGGATGTGGGTCCTTTTTTATAGCCTCTGCCAGGACACTGATTGGTCAACTCCCCTGGAGATGTAGTGTGAGCTCATAGCAATTCCCAGAAAAGGCACCTCATGTGTGTCCAGAGATGCAGTCAGAAATTCACAGTGGACTGCACCCCATTATCTTAGCAGCTGGAGGATTACCATGGCCAGAGGCATCCAGTGGCTCAGCAAGCTTTGAGGCTATCAACCAAGCCTTTGCCACACAACAAGCCATCAAAGCCGGGTAATGTCAAAACAAATATTTCTTTGCTTTTCACGTTGATGCCGAGAAAGGGCTGGAAAAGAAATACTCACAGACTTGTATCTCTGAGTAGCAGGAATATGTTTATTCAGCACTGGGCACAAGGGGGATCGTTCCACCAAACCTGTGCAACCAGGGACAAAAACTTCATAGTTTATGTACACTAAATTCTCATACATATTCATTAGTTCCAGGAATGGGTGATTATTATTATAATGAGTTCTTGGAAATCATTATCATATACTCCTCCTCCGTCTCTTCCCTCTTGGCATCAGTCTCATGGTCCTGGTGGTCGTTGGGTGGTCGTGAAGATGAAGTGTCTCCTCTTCCTCAGTGCCCTTTGGACACCCTTATTGTGCAGCCATTTACCCCTTTGTACAGTTTTGCATTCCTTGCTGACCTTGCCTCTATCTTGATCATTTTGTTTCTTCATTCCACACCTTATATGGTCCTACTGCCAAGGTTTGAGTCTAGTTAGTTCTACTGTCTTATAGATAAGTTGCATCGTTCCACCAACCAAGCCAAAGCAATACCATTAGTGAAACTTCTTGTCTGTACTATGCAATCCTTGCTATTTTGCTAATTAAGCTGAAATAGTGCCGTTATTAAAGCTATTCTTTATGCTTTCAGCTTTAACCATTCAATTCCTGCATTCAGTCTACTTGGTATCTAAAGGACTTGGGGAGTGAGGAGGCAATTGGGAATCTTTCACTCTTCCTACTCAGCAGCACAGAGGAGGTTGGGAATAGATGATATTTAAGGTCCTTTCAAACCCTTAGAGTTCTATGACTCTATAAGGAAACTATCTTAAATTTCTTGTCCCCTCCCTACCTAAAGGTGGAAGGCAAAAAGAAAACGATTTCTACATTCCTCATCCATCACAGGGTTTCATTCTTTGAGATGATGAAGGACAGAGGAAAGAACAAAGAAAAACACTGAGAAGCAACACCAAAAGAGACTATAAAAGAGTGGTTTTAAGTCTCCCCTTGGGTAAGATGGGTAATCTC
This sequence comes from Acanthisitta chloris, assembly GCF_000695815.1. Lineage (NCBI taxonomy): Eukaryota > Metazoa > Chordata > Aves > Passeriformes > Acanthisittidae > Acanthisitta > Acanthisitta chloris. The sequence continues at coordinate 38,678 of NW_008664105.1, read as the reverse complement.
CCCATTGAGGAGGCAATGTCAGTGTTCCAGGGACCCCAATTTCTTTTCACAGTAAGGAGAAGGAAGGCAAATACCACAAACGCCATAGAATCAACATGGATGAAGGACCACAAACAGCTCTCACAACGAATTCGAACTCTACAGGAAGCTTTCCAGAACATGCAGGAGTCCACAGAGTGCGACCACGAGTGCCAGAGAATAGGCCTGGAGAACAAACTAGGTGAGCAGGACCATTATCCAGAAGAGACTGGAATCCAGTCTGGAAAAGGACATCCATGAACTATCAGAGCAGAGGAAATGTGCAAAACACACTGGGTGAGCATGGCCGATCCCCAGCAGGCCTTCATCTCTCTGAAGGCAAAAGCTGCTCTACAAGCAAACCATCCTATGAGCTAGACCTTCACTCCCCTGCAAAGTGGATGCATTGGGCAGACTCTCCTTGGGAGCAGTTCTCATGTCCCATGCCTGTGGAAACCCTAGTTTCCAGGGTGGGATCTGGTGGTGGTGAAAGTCCCTCTGCACTCCCTCATCTTTGGAGGGAGTGAAAGAGCAGTGTTTTCTCAGTTCTTTCTATGAGGAAAGGCCCTGTCTCATTTAAGGGACAAGAGCTGCCCTAAGGGAAGCATTGTCCCAGTGACACCTGTCCTTTTTTTTTTTACAGGAGGGGCAGAGGAAGCATATACCAGAGGGGCCCTGGAATCCATGTGGAAGGAGGACCTGCAGCAGCTCTCCCAGCAAATTCAAGCTCTGCAGGAAGCTTTCCAGAGTGGGCAGGAGTCCACACAGCGTGACCTTGAGCTCCTCAGAGCAGAACTGGAGAACAAACTAGGTGAGCAGGGCTATTCCCCAGTAGGCCTTCATCTCTCTGAAGGGAAAAGCTGCTCTACAGGCCTATCATCCTGTGAGCTAATCCTCAACATTTCCTCTGTGTGGATTGAGAAACAGACTTTTGGTGGCCAGTAGCTCTTTTGTATCTCCTATTGAAACATCTCTATGCTGAGGTTTGAACTGCAGATGATCAAGGACTCTCCTTATTCCCCTGTATATAAGAAAATGTGTCCCCCTGAATTCTGTGAGTTGGACCCTTTAGGGAGGAGAGGAATAGAGGAATATGAAAGTCCTAGATGGAGACCATAAGAGCTCAGACCTTTCCAAGCCCTGCTCCCTTTCCCCTTGATACAGTGCCCAATCAGCCTGTCAAGTGTCTGCAGGGGTAACTGGTGCAGGAAAGTCACCTTTGGTTCTTGACATGCCTTTCTCTGTGAAAGACCATATCCTTTTTAATCTGCTCTGGCCATTCCTCTGGATTCTCTTACCCATATGAAGATTCAGGAGAGGCTGAACTCATGTCACAGCAGTTTTTAGTCCTTCTTGGACTTCACAGGGAACAAATTGGTGTCAGATACTCCGTGTCTGGATGGCCTCAGTGTTACCTAGGGCAGACAGTTGGTCAGCTAACTCTGTTTGGATCCTTTCAGTGAGCTTTGACAAGTATACTCATTGCCTGCTTTTTTCTTTTCTCTCAGGCATTTCAGAGCTACGGTCCTATAGAGGTAAGTATATGGGAGATGATGTAGGTGAGTACTCTGAGTCTGAGTTAAGCTCTGGAAAACACATCCAACCCCCTCAGAAAGCTGCTTGGAGAAGAGCATGATCAGAGGAAGGGTTGTTTGATGGCTTTTATAACTGTCATGTATACTGCCAAAGTCCCTGACCATGCTTGTCAGGAGCCATCTCAGCTGTGGGGAGCAAGGATAGTTGCTTGCACTGGCCACTGCAGCTCCCATCTCCCACTCCTGCTTTGGCCTCTTTGGCTTTTCAGAAAAAGTGTTTGGAGCTGATTTTGTTCCACTGGAGGAGCAGCTTCTTCTTTAAACCTGATCTGTACTAGAGGATCTCACTTCATGACATTTCACCTTGCTCAAGACATGACAGTTGAAAGGGAGAAGTCTGAGGTCCCCTGAGGCAAGAGGCTGTCAAGTGCACCTGAGCATGGAGGTGGGGGAAGAACAAATTAGAGATGGATGAGGGCAGAGAAGAGAAAGGCTCAGAGAAGCAGAGCTTGTGTTTTCTGCTCCTTATGGAATGTCTTGATCATTGCAGGGGATGTCACCCTGGATGCTGACACAGCTCATCCCAGATTGGAAATCTCTGCAGATGGGAAGAGAGTGAAAGATACTGGTTTCATCAGAGATTTACCCATCAAGGAGAAGAGATTTGATTCCCACACTTTTGTGTTGGCAAAGGAAGGATACACATCTGGGAAACACTACTGGGAAGTAGTTGCTGGCACAAGGAGAAGTTGGGCCTTGGGTATTGCCCTGGAATCTGTGACCCGCAAGGGGCCATTGACTCTGTCCCCTCAGAATGGCTTCTGGGTCATTGGGTGTGCAGATGGGAGAGACTGTTGGGCCTACACAGATCGTTGGACCCGTCTGAGTGGGAGTGGGAAGCTGCAATACATTGGGATCTTCCTGGACATCCCAGCCAAGCAGGTGACTTTTTACAATGTCCATAAGAAAGCAGCAGCTCTGTACACTTTTAGCCTTGCTGATGGCAGCATCCAGGAAGGGAAATTCATTCCCTTCTTCTCCACAGGCCATGCTGCTGCAGAGCCTGACACTGAGCCTCTGGTAATAGTCTAGTTTTATGATGTTGATTAGTTTTCATTTCAAAGATCTTTAATGTGCCATCAGTCATCAAATCACGTTGTAATCAATCAACTGCCACCAGTCTCCTGAAGAAAGGTAAAGAAGGAGATAGCATATCTCTCATAGTGGCCAGGTCTGAAAATTTTACGTTTTGTATCAGACTGAAATGTTTTTGTAGGAAATTTTCTGTGCTTAAGAAAAAGGAATGTTCTTTCATGGTTGTATGTCAGAGGACTTCCTGTGGAAGGTGTGTTTTTCTGAAAAATAAATGTCCTTTTCCTGTTAGTCTGTGATCTGCCATTTTCTTGAGGAAGGACAGTGCTACATAGGCTATGTGGGCACCTGGCAGCCTGTCAAGTTCAACTTAAGAATGGGGCTTATATTTTCCTTTTTCCAGTCATCAGGGACTTCACCTGACCGCCACAATTTCTCAAAATTTATAGATAGTGTCAACACACTTCTCTCGAGAGTGGGTCAGGCTGACAGGCGAGTGCTTCTGTGCCTGTCAAGGTTAAGTCTCCTACTACTATTGATGCCGAGAAAAGGCTGAAAAAAAATTACTCACAGACTTGTATCTCTGAGTAGCAGGTATTTGTTTGCTCAGCGCTGGGCACAAGGGGGATCTTTCCACCAAACCTGTGCAACCAGGAACAAAAACTTCACAGTTTATATACATTAAATGCTCACACATATTCATTAGTTCCAGGAATGGGTGGTTATTATTATAATGAGTTCTTGGAAATCATTATCACATGCTTCTCCTCCGTCTTCTCCCTCCTGGCATCAGTCTCATGGTCCTGGTGGTCGTTGGGTGGTCGTGAAGATGAAGTGTCTCCTCTTCCTCAGTGCCCTTTGGACACCCTTATTGTGCAGCCATTTACCCCTTTGTAGAGTTTTGCATTCCTTGCTGACCTTGCCTCTATCTTGAACATTTTGTTTCTTCATTCCACACCTTATATGGTCTTAGTTTTCCTCCTACTGCCAAGGTTTGAGTCCAGTTAGTTCTACTGTCTTATAGGTAAGATGCATCATTTAACCAACCAAGCCAAAGCAATACCATTAGTGAAGCTTCTTGTCTGTACTATGCAATCCTTGCTATTTTGCTAATTAAGCTGAAATAGTGCTATTAGTAAAGTTATTCTTTATGCTTTCAGCTTTAACTGTTCAATTCCTGCTTTCAGCCTGCTTCTCGGTATCACTATCATCCACCTCGTTTTCTCAGTTGGGCTAGTTTTAGTTTTCTTTTTCTGTGGGGCAGGACTCTCTGCTGTATGTCAATGTCTCTTTTGTCCTGGGAAGCCCAGAGCAGCAGGTGTAGTCTCTCCAGTGCTGAGAAGAAGGGAAAGATTACCTGTCTCATCTTGCTGCCTCACTCCTAATTATAGTATGTCAAGGGAGTGGAATAGGCTTTAGAGATCATCTAATCCCAACCCTCCATCCCTAAACAGAGATACCTCCCACCAGACCAGGTTGCTCAAGGATTTATCCAACCTGTCTTTGAACACTGACAGACTTGGGGCATCTTCAATGAGGGAATGAAGCCTAGAGAGACTTATCTGACAGTGCTGTGCTGTGAGCCCTGCAAGGTCGTTGCTCAGTAATGTGTTTGAACATAGTGATGCAGGGGACAGTGAGGTGGTGAGGAGGGACCTGGAGCACCAGAAATCAAATCCCACATTTCCCCATCCATCTGCATTACCTACCAAGCGCACCCAGGTCCTTGAGCAAAAGAAATGGATGGGTTTGCCTTTGCTTGGGGCAGGACTAATCCAAACCATCTTTCCTAGCTGTCCTGGTTTTAGCCAGGATGGGGTTAATTTTCTCAGTAGCTAGTGTAGTGCAGTGGTTTGAATTCAGAAGTGATAATACATTGTTGTTTTGGTTTTGCTGGGTTGTGTTTATCATAACCAAGGACATTTTCTTGCCTGTGTCTCATGCTCTGCCAGTGAGAAGATACACAGGAAATTGGGAGGGAGCATAGCTGGGACAGGTGAGCTGAACTGGCCAAAGGGATATTCCCCAGCATGGCACGTCATGCCCGGTGTTCCAGGCTGAAGGGGCCGATCCTGGGGGAGGTTCGGGGTGCTCTGGTCCGCGGGTGCTGAGCAATTGTATTGTACATCACTGATTTTGGTTTCTTTTCATTATCTATTGGCATTGTGGCTCATTCTGCTCTGTATTGTTATTAAACTGTCCTTATCTCAACCCACATATTTTACTCCAGTTGTTCTCCTCCCCATTCCTCCGGGTTGGGGGTGAAGAGCGGGGAGGAGGGAGTGTAAGCAGCTGCTGGTTCTTGGCTGCTGGCTGAGGTTAAACCACGACACATCCTCAGAGAGGCACTTTTCCAGGACACATCTACCAGGGCAGTGCCAGCAGAGAGGGCACCCATATATCACTTGGTGTAGGGGACAGCAGCTCCCTCCCAGGACATGTGGCCCCACCAGTCAGGAGTGAAGCAGCAAACCCAGCTCTGGTCAGAGGCTTCACTCAGAGGCAGAGGAGCAATATCATCCTCCCACTGCTGAACAAATCCTTTAGAACTTGCCACCCACAGGCCCTCTGCTGACCAAGGTGCTGCAAAAGGGGCACTGTAAACAGTGGGTGGGTGCCCATGGTACTGGCCTGGGCTGCAGGAATCACCCTGGGTGATGGTAAATGCTGGAGGGATGCGGGACCTGGAGAACCAGCAAAGCCTCCTTGTGTGTCCTTCTGGGCTGAAGGGATGCACCTGGCAATGGAGGTGCTGTTTTCTGTG
>NW_008664105.1:11966-33238 GCF_000695815.1 Acanthisitta chloris | reverse complement strand
CAGCAGAGCTGTGTGGGTGAAAATTCAACAGGATTGTGCCTGAGGTGAGAGCAGATGTTGAGAAAACAGAACAGTGCAATAGTAGCAGATTCCTTGGTCACACTACTGATCCTGGTTTGACAGGCCTGATCCCAAAGGGAAGTCATGGAGAGTGTTGGTCACGTTTTGTTCATGGTGGAGAGATGTGAGGACAGCAGGGAGTCCATGGCAGTGAGGGCATCAGAGGGTAATGGGGATGAGGATGACTGCATGCTGACCAGCCCCAGCAGCCCAGTGGCTCCATTTCTCCAAGCTGAGGGTGATGATGGGGGCAGAAGACAGGAGGAGCAAGGTGAGGATGCAGCACAGGATCCAGGTCCAGAGGGGAATGGCTGACCTTGGTAGAGGGTTGGGTCACAATGTGGACAAGGCAGGTGCAAAAGGAAGGACATGGTGGAAAGGGCACGTGAGCAATAACTGATCTATGAGTGGGAGCAATATCTTTGTTGAAGGATTGCTTTTAATACTCCAGTGGCATGGGCTGTACAGAGTACAGGCTGGACTACAATTTATTTTTGTCTGGGATTTGGGCTTGAGAAGAAAAGCCAACCGAAAAGAAGAGGTATTAGCAGAGTGCAAATATAGAGATTTGAGGGTGTGGTAGATGTCTCAGCTGAGCTCAGGCCAGAGATGTCTCTCCTTTCTATTCCTGTGTACATCTAGAGGCTTTCCATGTGTCTGCAGCCATCCCTTTGGATCTCTAGGGCTGTCTTTGGGCACCTCAGCCCCATTCCATGAGGGAGGGTGGAAGGCAGAGGTACAGTTGGTGAGGGAAATCGAAGTTTCATCTTCATTTGAGCAGAACCAACTCCTCATTGCACACACCTATTGCCAGAGCCATGTGAGTACAGCAATGCCTGTGCACCCGTGTGGATGTGAACATCTGTGTGGGCAGAGGAAAGAGGACAGATGTAGCTGTATCACATGATTTGTATCCATACATTACATTTGACATAGTGGGATGGAGATGTCTTCACCTAAGGTGCTCATGTGTACATGGGCAATATATGGAATATATCTGATATGTATTTATCCATCAGACATTGCAAATACACATGCAAATCACAGATAGATTTTTGGTTCATGCCATCCAGAATACATTTTTGATGGGTGTGAAAAGGGCTGGGCCTGGTGGATGGCATGGGTGTGGACATAACGGCATGGACAGGGCTTGTGGGGATGTATTGTCCTCCCAAGTCAAGCATTGGCAATTCCACAGAAGAGCTGGTGGGGAGAAGGGATTGGTGCATGCCAGGATGATGGTGATGGGGACAAATCTGCTGGGAGCTTGTAGAGATGCCTGTAAACCCAATGTGCAGCGGTGGGTGGGAGTGGAGTTGTGAAGGGAAAGATCGAGAGCATGGTCAGAGGAGGAGCTGGAGGAGCAGCCCCAAGGCTCCCAGCTGCCAGCCCTTCCCCAGCACAGCAAAGCCCAAGCAAGCCCAACCTGGACACACCAGTCCCGTTTGACCAGTGCAGGAACTCTCTGCCAGAGATTCTCCCTGGGCACTCACCAAGCTGCAGTGCTACCTGGGCTGGCTGTGGCAGTGCCTCACTGTGGCATATGCTGCAGTGCTGTTCAGCTCTTGCACATGAGGCTTGAGAGGGAAAATGAAACCCTGTTATTTCATCTGCTGACTGCAAGCCCTGCACAAGCCTCTGGCCCTGGGCTGCAGGAGCTGGGCCCTTTTGTATAACCACCCTGAACTGTGTTAGTCAGTTAGGTAGCAGAAATAATGGCAGACTGGAGCCAATCCTGTGTTTACAAACTTTTCTTTCTTGTTTTTTTCCCTGTAGTTTCAGTTTGATTTTTTCCCCACTTGAAAAGCCACAAGAAATCTAGGCATGAACCATTTTTCCAGGGAAAATATTTGTAGAAGATAATAAGAAAAAATAATTTACTTTTTGTAAAATATGTGTTATAAATTTTCTGCAACTGCCTCAGTTAGGTTCTTGGTGGGAATGGTCCTATGGGACTCCTTAGCCTACTCCATGGGCACAGATCCATTATGACACCACACATCCCATACCCTGGGTTCCTGCTCCCTGATTTGGAGCTAAAGCTGTGCTACAACTCACCCTGTCGTGTCCAGTGTGGGAGATGGTGGAGTCTGGTGGGGAACAAAAAACACACAGTGAGCCCTTGCTTCCTGTTCTATGAGGGATGAGCTACACCCTGACTTAGAACAGTAGAACCCCTGGGATCAGGAACAGAATCCCTTGCCCTATTTCCTCCAAATCTCACTCACTCCTGACAGAGCAATGTGTGCTTCCATCTGTGGATGTGGAGCAGGGATGGGGATTTGGCTGCATTCCCCCAACCTACAGCATTTTCTCTTTGCCCAATTAGTAGAGCTTTACCTGATGCTCTGTGCCCATGTGGAAAACCCAAGGCACCTTGCACAGGGATGGTGGGACATATTCCCCTTCCCCCACTTACAGGCCCCTTGGCTTCAGCCTGTGGGCTCAGAGCTAGCAAGGAGAGCTTTTCCTCGCTGGAGCCCATCCGTGGACCCACATCCTCAGTTGCTGCACTCTGCTGCGAAGCAGAAATCATGGAGAAGAGAAACCAGAGAGGGGGAAAACCAGCAAGGCCAGTGGGGCTGGATTGCAACCTGGGGCCAGAGAGTGTAGGGACAGACTGTGCCAGGACATAGGCTTGGTCACCTTGAGCACTGGGATGCTGTCATATTTGTGCTGCAGGCAGAAGCTGGGATGTGTGCGCAAGGAAGTAGTGGGGAGCAATGGTGTGTGGAGAAATCTGCCCTTGTTCACTGGGCAGTTGTTTTGCATATCCCCCTGGGACATGAATTGCTGGAATTGCATGTGGAATTGGGAAAGGTTCTGTATGGCAGTGCAGTGAGTGGATGGGATGGATAGCATGGAAAAGGGGGTTTGGGGCAGGTATCTACAACTTCATGTGTCTGCTGATGGGGTGCTGCAGCCAGTCAATGTGTGGAGGCCTTCTGGTCATGGTGAATGGCAGCCAGCCCATGAGAAGGGATACCCCATAGACAGAGGGGTCAATGATTCAACCAGAGGGAGAAGGTGGTACTCACACTGTATTTCACTGTAGTCTGTTACTTCAGTCTCATGGCTGGGAACTTGCTGCTGCCTGGAGAGAGTCAGGGAAAGGGTTTTGAGGTCTGTGTCCAGTGATGAGCCCATTTCAGTCGTTGCCATGGATGATGCTGTCTTGTAGCAGTCAAGCCCAGGGCAAGCTCTGCTTCTCCCTGTCTGCACCATGGGGACAGAGCATGCTGTCCCTGGCCTGGGACCACCCTATAGTGCCCAAGATGCCCCCATCTCCATCACCCCCAGCCCTGTAAACCACTGAGATTCCTGCTCACCTTTGGCATCTCTCTCTGCAGGCCACTGCAAGGAAAAGAAAGGGAGAAGTGGGAGGCAGAGTTCCTGCACAGGCTTCACTTTCCATGCTCTGAGCTACTCTATGAGGATAATGGGCTGAGCCTCAAACCTGACTTCAAGCTCAGGCTATACAATCATGAATTCCATTTGCCCGATTGGCTTCTCCTGAGTGCTCAGTAGCTGTTGATAGGCAGCATTGAGAACCCATGCTTGCTACAAGGCCAGCTCAGAGACTCACTTGGTAGGCCCATAGGATGAGGAAAAAAAATGTGCCTGGGGCGGGGATGCATTTGGCCTCTCCCTCCCCACTTTGACATTAGAGAACAATCATCCTGGAGGTAAAGTCATTCTCAGAAATTTTATTCCACTCAGGTTACCATAAGGGGCCTGAGAGCCTCAGCTTCCTGTGAAACAGTGGTAGAGCCATGAGCAAGACAACTTAGGGCCTGCCTCAAGTTTTACCCTCAATTTCCTCAAATCACTCATGTTTCCTCACGACACAGCAGCTGGCTGCAGCCAGAAGGAGGGAGATGGCTCCAATGATGACTGGGGTGATAAAGGTTTGGAGTGGCTGGGTTTTTGTTGCTGTGGGGACAGGCAGTGTTGAGAAAGACGGAGAAGCTTGAGGAGAGGAAGCAGAGAAGAGGACATGCTCTTAGAGCCAAGCTAGATCGCGATGGAAGAACCTCCCGAGCACACAGTGCTGACAGTTGGGCAGTCCTCAGCCCAATGCTGAAGGACACTGGGTGTGCATGGAAGGAATCATTCACCATTAGTGGACATCACTGTTTGGAAGATGGACCTATTGCCTGGGAGGAGAAAAGGACAGGGTGAGAGTCTCCAGCTCCCACAGGTACTGCACAGACTAAGCAACTGTGGGGACCCCATGATCCACCATCTATCAACTGTCATGATCAATAAAAGAATGCCCTGCACAGAAGTGGCTCTGGATTATATCTGGCACCACCACTCTCCCATTTTCATGATGCTGGGGGCTGGAGAGGAGCAGGATGCTCTCCCATGACTGTGAGGAGTGTCCATGAAGGCAAAGGCTGGGCTGAACTAAACACTGACCCCCGGTATCCCAGCTACTCAGGGACATCCCTTGAGACATGTCAGAGTCACCTCCCTCACTTGGTGTCTGTGGACGCGGAGATTGTTGCCTGCCTATGCCCCATTTCCACATCTCACCTTTGACAATCAGTTTCCGGGGAGCACTGAGAGCAGAGTTCTTCACTTGGTTGCTGTTGTCCTTGTGCTGGTATCCACATGTGTATGTCCCTGCACTCTCCATCGTCACATTCAAGGGCACTAAATAGCCCTCTTGCCCCTGCTGGACTTTCAGGCTTTTCACTTCCACACCATTCTTGCAGAAGATGATTCGGGAGGCAGGAGAATTCCAGCCAATGAAACACTGAAACAAAATCTTTTCCCCCTCCTTTACCTCATAAGTGTCCATGAAGAGGACAGGAGCTGGGAAGTCACCTGGAGACATGGCACAGGAATGACTCAGGACAGTGTTACTGCTGACAGGGAGGGAAAATACCTCAGATATGCGAGTTTCTTCTCCAGGGGTTCACATATGGGGAACAAAGTCCTTCTCCCTTCCCATCTCCAGCATATAGCCCTATACTCACGATCACCAGGGAAGCTGCAGATGTCCTGGATGATCATGCCATCACCCGCACCTTGGGGCAGAGGGTTTTGATTAGATGAGCAGCAACCCAGCTCACCCCTGTGCCCCGTCCCATGTTCCTACTGTTGAGTTGATGCTTGGTGAGCACCTGCCCAGCCATGCAGCTACATCCTGCATCTCCTTTGTCTCCTAACATGGCACATCCCCAAGGCCATTTTTGACTGGGATTGTGGCTCCAGCTGGATATCTCTGGCTTCCTAAAGCAAATCAGCCTCTCCCAAGTATCATGCTATGACCTGATCCTACACAGATGGATTGGAAATTGCACCCTTTGCTAAGAGGTCCATGGTAGCTGGAGGAAGCAGTTGTCCTCCTCCCCTTATCAAACATCGCTGCCCCTCCTTGTTGCACAGCTGCTCCGCACATACTTTTGCCTCTGTCCTTCACTGTGCCTAGGACATGCCCTGTCCTGTCCCGCTCAGCAGCACTCCAATGCTAAACCCCAAGGAAAAGACATCCACTGAACTCACCAAGAAACAGCAGCAGGGTGAAGGCCAGGTGAGGAGACAGACTGACACATCCCACCTGCCCCAGCATTGTTTGGGCACTGCAGGAACAGCCTCTCCTTGAAGCAGCTGCTGTCAGATGAGCTCTGGACAGCGGTTCAAGAGCTGACTGGACTGTGGCTTGCAGCACACTTGGGACTGGTCCTGCTGCATTTCCGTGGTGAGAAGCATCTTTCCCACAATGAGTGGCTGTGGTGAGCAGTGGCCCTGCCTCAGCCCCAACTGCAGCTGCTGTGCCTGCAGAGCCCCTGCCTGCATGGCCAAACACTCAGTGCAGCATGAGCCATGTTTGCCTGTTGTTTGGGACAGGCAGCATCCTCCCTGCAAAGCCTTCCTGCCCCATGGCCCCCACCCTGCCCTGCCCTCTTCTCATTGCTCCTCCCTGCTTTTCTTCCACATGGATGCAAGTGATTCTGCCAGGGCAAACTGGGCATGGTCCCAAGTGGCTACAGAGCTCAGGGGGTGGTAGGCAAGGCCATGGGAGCCCATGTGGTTTTCTCCTCAATCCTTCTGTGGAAGGTGGATAGGGTATGAGGAGTAGGAGACTGAAATTTGAGCTGAAGAAATAGCTGTGATGTTGATTTGGACAACAGAGCTTTGGGTTATGTGAATAGTGGACACTGTTTGCAGATCAGTGCAGCCTCACCAAGCAGGGCAAAGTTACTTCTTCCAGTAGGACAGCTGAGCCCATAAAGTGGTCTTTAAACTGGGAATGATGGGGGAAGGAAAGACTTACTGGCAGTCTTGGGAGGGAATGACAGACAGGGCTGATGAGGAAAGGCCATGGAGTGATGTGACAGAACTGAAACACAACCAAATGAGGCTTAAGCTGCATTTCCGTGGTGAGAAGCATCTTTCCCACAACGAGTGGCTGTGGCAAGCAGGGGCCCTGCCTCAGCCCCAACTGCAGCTGCTCCACCTGCATAGCCCATGCTATGCAGGGTCACCTCCAGCACTGGCATTTTCACCAGGAAGTGCCCACAATGCTCCATTGTGGAGAAACCTCCAAGCCCTTTCTGGGCTGTCAGTGTGCTGAGATGCTTCTGGGAAGTGCCTGTCCACTAATGCAGACCATGTGGGGACTAAGGAGGTTGAGGGAGAGACCTGGGTATGATTTCAGGGCATTGATCTCATTGAGATCAAGGAGCCATAGAATAATGGCTCTCATAACTGGAATGTTGCAATGAAGCCACAGGGGTTTCTAGGAAAGGCAGGCTGGCAAGTGGAGGAGGGGGAGTTTCCCATTAAGTCAGAGCAGCTGGATTCCATAGAACTCGCCAGGGAATGGGTAAGGGGCCAAGGGAGACATCATATGTTGGAATTAAAGAGAGGAGAGCTCTTTGTGACAACAGAGTGAAAGTCTGCTCCAACCCATTTGACCAGGAACAAGAAGGAAATAAGGCCTCTATGGATGGAGAGGAGCAGCTTCACATACACAGGGCCTGGTCCTTGTGGGGGATTTCAATAGCCCCAAGAGCTGCTACAGGAATAACATGACAGGATATTTCCTTGCTGCAGGACAGTGAGAGTCAGACAAATCTGAACTGGGATATTCACTAAGACCAAGAGCATAACTGTGCATGACATTTGCAATGTGCTCCATCCCCTCCCCATGGGACTCACCAGGAGTATCAAATGGGACAAAGGAGATGCACCCATAGCTTCTGCAGCTGCCGTTCCCTTGGATTCACCACTCCTGCCTTACTGTACTCCATCTGTCTCTTCGTTAAACCAGCAATCAAATAGGAAACAATGTATTTTCATGTGGTCCTGAGTGCTTAGATGTTGTGCTGACTTTCACCATCTGTGTCCTGTGGGTGACATGGAAAATGCTGATCAAAGAGGACCCAAATCCTTTCTTCCTCAGATTGCCCTGGACTCCCCTGAATCCCAGTTCCTCTGAAAGGTGACAGCAGGTGTTTGGGGCACTGAACTGCCCTTCCCACTGTCCTGCACAACATGGGAGGTCTGCAAACATATGAGGAGTGCTGATTGATTCCTTGGGTTGTTCCAGCTGTCCCACTCTGAGGGACATGCAGCCATTGGGCCAAAGCAGGGCACCACTTTGTGTGAGGTTGGAGAGGGCTGGTGGACCAATCTGACTGCTCAGGACAGGACTGAACATCCTGCTCTGCACTTGCAACTCTTACAGCAAGTGTCCTCAGGGAGGAAGTTCCATGGCTGTGCAGAGGAACCACAGCTGTGTGGGCTTGTATTTTTGACAGAGTTGGGGTTTGCAGGGCTTATTTTCTCATCGGTGTAGTTCTGTGAACTATGAGAACAGATTAGTCTCTCTCAGGGGGAAGGGCTGATCAGCATCACGCTGCCCAACATTTCTCATCAGAGCCCTGCTGAAATCATTTCTCTGTTTCAAGGAAAAAACTATTTTGTGACAACTAGCAATGACCAGAGTCTTTCGTCCCACCCAATACACAGCTGATATGAGGAACATCATGGGAGAGGAAAGCAACAATAAGAACTAATCAAACATGAGTATGTTTTAACCTTAAAGACAAGTACTGAAGCTGAGCTGGTCATAATCCTGTTGTTCTGTTTTGCACTTGGACTGAGATCATGGCAAGGACATTGGGTGTTTGGCTCAGCTGCTCACATTATTCCAAGCTGTGGTAGTTGACTTTAAGACTCCTGCATCCAATAAATCCTTAATTGTCTGTGAAATCTCTTCACACCCCCCTGGAATTCTGTACTGTTTCATTGTCACTAATTCAGTTGCAGCAGAAATCTGCACAGGGGGCAGATTTATCCACATGGGGCCACTGATCCTTTAGTACCCATTGCACTGGAGCTTGGCCATTATTTCACTTTTGTGTATTATACTGAACTATTTCCCTAGTCTCCTTCCAAGGATACAAGTCAGAATACGGTTCCCAATCTTCTCTCTCCTCCAGAACAGCCGATCTACCTGCAGGGAGGCCCTCCCTGTGAGCAGAGCTGGAGTCTCATTGAGGTTCAAAGTGGGGTGCCATAGGCTGAGTTGTTCCTCAATCCTCTGCTTTAGAAATTTGCACTTTCCTATTACTTTTGTTCTTTGTTCAACCCCCCTGTTTATACATTTTCCATAAGTCAGAACACCATCTATCTTATCTTGGGACATACCATCCTGTAGTGAACATGTCCTTTTACGAAATCTGAGCTTCACTACCTTTAGAACTGTCTCGGGTAACCCAGTTTCCTGCACTTCCTCTGGGGCCCCATTCCCCAAGGTCACCTAATTGCTGAACTTTTTCAATTGCCGTATCAAGGGGGTTCCCTGTCTCATTGATCAAGAGGGTCATTATCACCTTCCTATATGCTGGTGAGGCAGTCTTAATCAGCCTGTTTCTTGTAGTAACATTCAAAGCACCCTGAATCATGTGTCAGCATGGCCTACATATATATCCGTTTTCATTCCTTCTTCATGTATCTGCTGTATACAATCTTGCAATGTATACCAGGAACGTTCAGATCCTGGCCAATCATTGTGGGGTATTTGTTATTACACCCCACAGCAGTTAAGGCTAACAAATTAGTATCCTGAGGGTTGCTTTGAAATGCATCTTGTACAAAAGAATCTGAACTCAACACCACAAACTTCTTAGCGTCTCCCTCATCAAGACCAAATCCTGCCACTCCCTGATCATGTAAATGCATCATCCAGGAAAACAAGGACTCCTCTGGTTTCTGTTTAAACCTTTCAGTTGCATCATTCACTTCATGCTGAGTATAATCCTCTATCACATCCTTCCTCACCTGCTGTCCATCACTTGCGAATTCTATTTTACTCCTTAATACTGGCCTCACACCTATGGATTCATCTGGGAAGCGACCCCCATCAGAATCCATGGAATCCCAAACATCTCTGTCCTACTTACTAGGATCCCACTGCACATCGTCTGCCACAATCATGGAATGCACTTTCTTATGATTCACTCTCCCCCTCCATTTCTTATACTTATCTTGGGCAGCCCATACTGCAGCTCTCTCTGTTACAGTCTGGTAAGTGTCCAGTTTATCAACAAGCAGCTTATTTTGGCACTGTAAAATTGTAACCTGATTCTGCAAATCACATATCTCTTGCTCTAACTGGGAGCATTTTGACAGTCCTTGTTCTTTTTGTTGGTGCTGTTTTCAATACACCGTGAACAAAATCCATCCCCCTCTTCCTGAACCAACAGGTTCTTTTTCTTTTTTAATTATAATGCATCCTGTGGTTTGGCACCATTCGACTGCCTCCCCCACTGTTCGTATGGTCCTCCAACCTTAGCCTACTCGAGGGCTAGTGAACTATAGGGAACCTTCTCCCATCTGGAAACTTCAGGTGGGACAGTTACATTCTTTTTAGACTTAAGAAGTGGCATTTTATTCGAATCCTGTCCATGACGCCAATTACTGTTCTGGCAATTGACGAGGGCAACAATGTGACCCAGACACCAATGAAAAGAATAGAGTTATTTTACTATTGGTGTTTTAAGATAATAGAAAAATGCCTAATATATTTACATATGAAGTTAGTTAATAAAGCTCTAATATAAACAGCACAAACACAAAGACAATAAGAAAGGTAATGCATCTAATCATTACTACATTCAGGGAAGAATAATGATTAAGAAATACACGTAATCAATTGCTCTAATACTTTATCATGATCCAGATCTGCAGTCATTGGGGAGCCCCTCGTTGCAGCGAGGATTTGGAAAACTTTTCCCAGCAATTAGGAAGTCCTATGCAATATGTCCACACATAGGTGAGGGATCCAAAGTTGCTGCAAGAGGGTCCAGTTTTTATAGGCCAAATTAGCAAGCAAAAAATAACTTGCAATTTCTTATCGTTTGTGTGGATAACAACTGGTGGTACTCCCCTCCAACCAACCCAGGCTGGGGCTTGGCCAGAGCCCAGGATGCAGGTGGTGGAGTTTCCTAAGACAGGGCATGACCTTGGCAATACTTCATGGGCAATTATATAACCAGTACCCAACTCATCTCTAAGATATTTTGCAGAAGGTGTCATAGCCTTGGGCTGATATTATCGTTTGTGTGGATAACAACTGGTGGTACTCCCCTCCAACCAACCCAGGCTGGGGCTTGGCCAGAGCCCAGGATGCAGGTGGTGGAGTTTCCTAAGACAGGGCATGACCTTGGCAATACTTCATGGGCAATTATATAACCAGTACCCAACTCATCTCTAAGATATTTTGCAGAAGGTGTCATAGCCTTGGGCTGATATATACAAGGGTCATCTATAAGATATCTTCCGCATGGCCCAAGCCCAGGATGCAGGTGGTGGAGTTTCCTAAGACAGGGCATGACCTTGGCAATACTTCATGGGCAATTATATAACCAGTACCCAACTCATCTCTAAGATATTTTGCAGAAGGTGTCATAGCCTTGGGCTGATATATACAAGGGTCATCTATAAGATATCTTCCAGACAGCATGGCCCATGACACATATATAGCTTAGGCAAAGGTTATCTGCATCTGTGTTTACATTAAGTGGTCTAATGAACTAACACAAAGAAACACTGTTCACAAGGAATACAGGATTCATCCATAAGTCAACTCTGGCTTGAGCCTATTGTTCAGACCCTAGCATTTCACTATGAGAAATGACATCAGGAGGCAAGTGCAGTGGGAATCCAAGAGCACTTCAGATCATAGATGTGACTGTCTCTAAAACCAGAATTATTGCCATTGAAGGCTGATTTCACTAAATTGCATTTGTCAAATCCCAGAGAAACTATGTCTCCCCCCATTGTATAACCTGTCAACAAAGCATCGGTCTGAAGAAAAATGACACATGATCTTGAGTCAGAGCATTTCCCTTAGTTAATCTTTACTGGTTTATTCTTCTATAAATAAGAAGAATATAAGTTTCTATTTGACTGCACCATCAGGAAGTTTGCAGATGACACAAATTTGGGGGGCAGTGTGGATCTGCTGGAAGGCAGGAGGGCTCTGCTGAGGGATCTGGATAGGGTGGAGAGATGGATTGATTCCAACGGGATGAGGGTTAACAAGGCCAAGTGCTGCTCCTGCACTTTGGCCATACAAATCCCGTGCAGAGCTCCAGGCTGGGACACAGTGGCTGGAGAGCAGCCAGGCAGAAAGGGACCTGGGAGTGTGGAGAGACAGAAAGCTGAACATGAGCCAGCAGTGTGCTCAGGGGGTCAAGAAGGCAAATGGCATCCTGGGCTGGAGCAGGAACAGCATGGTCAGCAGGACCAGGTAGGTGATTCTGCCCCTGGACTCTGTGCTTATGAGGCCACACCTTGAGTACTGTATTCAGTTCTGGGCCCTCAGCTCAGGAAGGATATTGAAATGCTGGAGTGGGTCCAGAGAATAGCAATGGGACTGATGAAGGCACTCGAGCACGAGGCTATGAGGAGAGGCTGAGGGAGCTGGGGTTGTTTAGCCTGGAGAAGAGGAGGCTCAAGGGAGACCTTATCACCCTCTACAACTACCTGAAATGAGGTTGTAGTCAGGTGGGGGTCGGTCTATTCTCGCAGGCAACTAGCAGTAGGAGAAGAGGGCACAGACTCAATCTCTGCCAGGGAGGTTTAGGTTGGATATTAGGAAGAGATCTTTTTTATGGAGCAAGTGATTAGGCATGGGAATGTGCTGCCCAGGGTGGTGGTGGATTCACCATCCCTGGAGGTTTTCAAGATGAGACTGATGTGGCACTTCGTGACATGGTCTAGTAACAACAGTAGGGTTGGACTCAGTGATCTTTGAGGTCTTTTCCAACCCATTTGATTCTATGACTGTTCAAAGTTAATCCCGTAATGACCTGATGAAAGTTAATATTTGACCTGTAAATGAATATCTGGAGATTGCTCTTATCTGACAACAGGTAAAATCCAGCTCTAATTCTGAAACAAGGTACACACTGTGGGCAATGAGCAGGATCTCTGCTTGTCTTAAACCTCTCTGCCACACCGAAGATTCATTTGCACCTAGCTGCCTACAACACCAACACATAGCCCTCATGATAGATGAGATGTAACCTCCAGGTAGCAAAGTGAGTTTTGGGTAGAGAAATGGCACATTGAAACTTCAGAACCAGATTTTTCTGTTCATTTTCCTTCCCTTCTGCAGATGGAAGTTTCTTTAGGAAGAAGAGAAATCCCTGTCCATATCAGTGCTCACCATTGCTGACTAAGTCAGGTAAGCAAGTCTCTTTGATTTCTTTCCCTTCTGAACAAGTTGTGAATGCAGTACTGTTGTCAGGGCAGAAAGGAACCACTCTCTTCCCTTCACCCCAGCTGTGCATGCAGGGGCCAGCAAGCTCTTCTCATCCCCCATGTGTCCTCAGGGGCAGGTGGCAAGGAACTGGGGGGATCAACAGCATGGCTGATACCAGTAGGTCTGAGAAAGAAAATCAAAGTGACGGGGAATGGTCATGTGTGGGAAAAGCTGAGGTATGGACAGGCCATCTGGGGCTGAGGTTTGTTTCCCCAAAATTGTGCTGCTGCCTTTGGTGCCCAGAGCTGGCTGTGCTGTCCTGGTATGGCTTGGAAGAGGGGCCTGAAGAGCAGTAGAGAAGGGCAGTATTCCTCCTCTGGAGAGGACTGCTGGCCCCAGGGACCCCATTGGGGCACTGCCTTGAGGCAAAGTAAGGCTGATGAGTAACTCTAGAAGTCACTTCTCAGTAAGCAAAGCTGGTTCCAAGTATGGCCACTTGGAAATCCTCCTGCTGAAAGCTGAAATAGAATGAAGCTGTCTTGATTTTATGGTGACTTGGGGAGAGGGTAACTATCACAGCACCCAGAGATTAGTTGCAGCTGCAGAAATATTAATAAGCTTCAAATTTCCTGATTAGTACCTTGAAAGATTAAGGTTTTCTGTTCATAAGCAAGAAATGCCACATAATCATGACATCATCTGTGTTTACCCATTAAATCATTCATCTTATAATTCCAGAGCGCTCAGTGATCTTTGTGGATCTCATACATGTTGCAGAGTCAAGGTCAATCCAACTCCATTTTCCCCCCTTCCAGTGTAACATCCATTATTGATCACAGTTAAACTGTGTCACGGTGTGTCTGTTTAGCAGTGCTAAACATGAAGCCTCAGGGGATGGAGAAACTCTGCCTTGGGTTTGTTGGTTGTTGTGGAAATTTTTAGGACTGTTTTCACATGTTTTCTTTTAAAAAGCATTTAGCATGTTTGGGAATGTAGTTTTGGTCTGAAGTAGTAACTGATGATTTGTTAGACAACATTTCGTTTGGGCCTTCCTTGGATGACAGGAATATGTTTAAAAGTGAGAGTAAGAAAATATCTGACACAGCCCCTGAGACATCCTTTTAAGTGACTGAGGAGCACAATCCGCTCATGTCTATAAATGATTTATCTCTTTCCTGTATTAGATCTCCAAATTAGTGCCTCCAACAAAATTTCATACAGTCTCATATGTTAATTGTGTGCAAAGTATGACCTCAGTGTATGTCCAAGCCCCTGAAAAACCGTGGGCAGTGGAAGCAGCAGAATTTAACAATACATTTTCTGAAGTTTCTCATTCAGTGACGTGAGCTGCCTATGCAGTCTATGGACATGTGGGTGATAGTGGAACAAAGGCTGTGGCTGTTTCACCCTGAGATCTGTGGCGAGATGGCAACTAAGTGCCATGCAGCTGCTCACTCAGTCCATGGCTCCTGACACCCCCCAGGTGGGGAGGAGGATCAGAAGAAAAAAGTAAACCTTGTTGGTTAAGAACATCTTGATAATGGAAACAAATTAAAAGAAGTAATAACAATAATAGGAAGAATTGTAATGAAGAGGAGAGAGGGTGAGAAATAAAACCCAAGTGATGCCCAGTGCAATTAGTTACCACCCACTCACTGATAACCAGCCCATACCCAGACAGTGATGAGCCCCATTCCAGCCAGCTGCTCTCAGTTTATATACTGGGTATGATGTTCTGTGATCTGGAATATCCCTTTGGCCAGTTCACATCAGCTGGGCTGGATATTTTTTTCCTACCTTCTCAGGTACCTGCTCACTGGCAGAGCATGAGACACTGGTAAGTCCTTCATTTGGGATGAGCACAACTGTGCAACAACTGAAGTATCAGTGTGATATCATTATTATTATACTGACTCCAAAACCAGCCCTGCTCTATGTGCTTCACCGTATCCTCGCCTAAACCATGCCAGAGACCCCACAGTGCCCCCTTACCTCCATGTACCATAAACAGAGCACAGAGCAACCAGTTTAGAGGGAACAGTCTGTGCTGTGAATTTCAAAGTGGAGATGAATCCCTAAAGTAAAGGTCTATGTTGAATAAGATGAAATCCCTTCAGGAGCCCCTGTCTCTCTTTACCAAATGAAGAGGGAGAATTTATGATTAAAACTAGGTGAACTGAATACTTCTCCTGTCATTCCACTTGTGCTTATACAGCTGACCAAACTTGGCAGGTGTCTTCCCAGCACAAGAAGAATTAATCTAGAATAAGGTATACTGATGTCTGCCTTGATCCACCACCACCACACCTGTTCCAACAGCATCTGATTTAGTTGCATCAGATGTAGCTGTGAGACCTGTAGGTCACCTTGTCTGTGCAGTAAGGATGTATCCAGACACTGCAGTGCAAGGTGATTGACTCCTGCAGGGAGGTCGTCAGGATGCCTCACCTTCCTCACTGCTCACTAACCATGGAATATTGAACAGGAATAAAGTAATAAAGATAAACTGAAAGTGTTGCTATGGGAACTGAGATAAGGACAGTCAGGCACATCCTGGAAATGTCAAAGTGCACAGAGAGTGAGAGCCAGGGAAGGGCAGGATCTGTATCATAGTGCAGCAAAGCAACTCTGGTGCAGCTCCTGAAACGATACCAGGTTTGTGCTGGAGCTGATGTACTGTCACTATACAGTCTTAGGGTTCCCAGGAAGTGGTAATTTCAAGACAGCAAGGACCTTGGTTTTCTTCCTCTAAGCATAGGCATGGGAGGGGAAAGACAGTTTCATCCTCCTTTTCCCCGCATCTCAGAGCATGGAGAGGGAGACTCATGCAGACCAGACCAGAGATTTAAGCTGGTGTGTTAATTAAGGTGTCTGTTAAATTTTATAGCTGTCAGTGGGGGCTGGGTTGAATTTTCCTGTCTTCCATGCCCTGTCACAACATCCTGGGAGCACATTAGACTGAGAGAAATTCCCAGAAGCTCCAATTGAGGGTATTTAAGATATTTGGAAAGTTTTCTTGATGTCTAAACTCAACTGTTTGAGCACTTTGCATCTTCAGAAGTTGCAGCTGAAGGCAAGCGCCAGGTGTAAGATATCAGATGGGTTTGGGACAGGATTTCCCTTCTTTTTGTACTCTGTGATTGTTCCAGGTCAGCCGCATGATCATCCCACAAGCACACCTGCAGCTATGGACCAGAGGAGATGGCTTCTGTTGGCTGTGTCGCTGCTTACATCCATCCCTCCCTCAGGTAACACTTCCATGTGCTGTCCTGCTCTGAGGGACATCCTCATTCTGAAGGATGATCTGCAGATGACCAGAAGTTCTCGAGCTGAGGCTCATGGTCTCCTGGGAAGCCTTGATTTGAACTCCAAAAGAGCAGAGCTGCTCTTCTCCTCTGCTGTTTTGTAATCCACCCCATTCTAGCCTGAGTTTCTCTCCTTTGGTGAGCCAGGGAAAGCCCTAAGTCAATGCAGCTCTGCCACATCCAGCCCTGATGCAGTGCCAAGAGTATTTCCCTGCCTGCACGGGCATTGGCACAGCTGCTGTACTGCTGGTGGCACAGGGGGGCAAATGGTCAGGGCAGGCTGGGAGCTGGATGAAATGGCTCTGCACCTGATTTGAAGATTTTTTTTTCCCTTTTCCCCCAAATAACCTCATCCTGTACAACTAGTATCAGCCTTGTTTCTCCCTCTCCTTTATTATTTTGAGGTTTTGATTTTCCCAGTTTCCACTGTGTTCAGAGAATAGAAGGAGATGAGAAAGTGAGTGAGGTGAATACCCAAACCAAAATTAATTTCTCCTTTATAAAAAGGGAAGAAAATAAGTGAACCATTTTCAGCAAATCATTAGTTCTGCTTTCCTAAGAATTTTTTTTTGTAACTTGCAATTTCCCTAAAAGATATCTTGGTGCATTAACAGAAGGAACCAGTGTCATTACTGAGTACTTGCAATTTTCAACTGTTCCACATTCTTCTCAGCAGGGAAATATGTTTTTCCCAGACCTCTGTGTCCTTCACCCAAGCACATTTTCTGATTGATTTCAGCCAGATGCTCATTCAACTTTGGTTTCCACAGATAATTTCAAGGTCACTGCACCCCAGAATGTAGTGGGCATTGTCGGCCAGGACACAATCCTTCCTTGCATCGTCTCTTCCACAAAGCCACTGGACACCCCTGAAGTGCAATGGAAGAACCTTATAGATGGGCATCTGGAAAACATCTACACATATGGGCAGTTTGGTGGTGAACCAGTGCAGAAATACCGTGGGCGGACATCAGTGCCAGGAGATGGATTTGCCACTGGGAACGTGTCCCTGACATTGAAGAATGTCCAGCCAGCAGATGAAGGAAGATACATTTGCATTGTGGAGTCCAGGGACTGGATGGATGAATCGGACACCTGGCTCAGCATTGCAGGTTGGACACATCCTGGTCTGTGTGGGGAAGGTGTGAAGCGGTTACAGAGGGAAATGTACTGTCTGAAATGTCACTATCCGCCAGTCGATTCCCCCTTATACAACCCAACACACCACCTCAGAGCAGCCTGTGGGCCACATGGCACCTGCCTTTTGATTGATGAGATACTTTATTTCTAAGTCACTGGGAGGTCTGTAAGCAGCCCAGAAAATGCAACCCATAAGCTACCACCATTGTGGTGATCTGACCAGCCCCATTTTTTGGGTAGGCAGCCCTTGTAGTTTTAGGCAAGGAAGGAGCTTTCAAGCTGAATCTTCTGATAGATACAGAGCCTGACCTGCATGCTTGAAGGCAGTGGCATTGTGTGGTGAAATGGAGCAGGCAGAAACAGCTTGTTAAAGCTGCAATGATACTGGGAGTGAGCTCCTACACCAAAAGTTGTTCTGCAAGCTCCATGCCCAGTCTGAGCCCGGTTCTGACACATGTGGGGCTGGTGAGCTGCAATAATCACTGCTGGGGAGGTGTAAACCCACCTGACAGACATACAAGTGCTCAGCATCCCTGGCTGTGGTACTGCTATGAATCAGTACGCTCAGCCTTGGGACTTCTTAGAGCTAAAGAGATGCTCTGGGCTGCCGGTTCCCCCACCCAGCTGGTCAGTTGGCATCATTTATGTACAGGTGTCAATAACATCAGGTGGGGCTGGTCAGCCTGGATTCACTGATGAAAAATAGCACAGAATCATAGAATCGTAGTATGGCTGCAGTTGGGAGGAGCCTTAAAGATTGTCTTGTTCCAGCCATGGACAAGGACACTTTGCACTAGGCTACTTTGCTCCAAGCTCCATCCAACTTAGCCTTGAACAATTCCAGGGTTAGGGCAACAACTTCTCTAGGTAACCTGCACCATTGCTTCATTACACTTTCTCCCTAACATTGAATATAAATCCACTCATTCAAAGAGGATTGGAGAAGCTTTCGGGACAGGAGAGGGGAAATGCTTCCAGCTGATGCCCATTTCCTACTATTGACCAGGGCAAATTCCTATGAAACCAATCTTCAACTCTGGAGCATGACTTATAAAGGAGTGTGGTGCATCCCACCTCCCCACACTGGTGCAGCTTTGGCACAGTCCCTGTGCAGTGACCATCTGTGCCCAGCTGTACTGCTGGCATGACCTGGAGTGGTGCCAGGGAAAACTGAGTGCTCTTTATCAAAACACACTTCTCCCACTAACAAACTCTCTTGCCTTTAAGGTACTGGTGAAGTGTTCATTGAAATTCTGGGCTCCCAGGGGAAAGGGCTCGAGCTTGCCTGCAGATCACATGGATGGTTCCCTGAACCTACTGTCCGGTGGGTTACTGAGAATGAGCAGGAACTGTCTGCAGACACTGAGACACACCAGGACAGTGAGAAACTCTTCAGTGTGCTGAGCCGCATCACAGTTACAGAAGAGCAAGTTGGAAAAGTCACCTGTCAAATCCTGAACCCCCTAGTGCAGATGACAAAGAAAACTACTGTGTGCCTCTCAGGTGAGTCCCATCATCCTGAGAAGTCTTTGCTGTAGACTCATTGTCTTAAGAGCCCTGTAAGGCCCTGTACAACTCCAGTCAGACAGATCTCAGACCACCATGGGGCACTTCAGGAACAAGAGGTTGCAGTGAGGAATGATCAGGGTCCCTTTTGTCCTAGATGTGCACATCCCTAGAGAAGGCGGGCTGTGCCCACTCAGGTAGGACTGTGACTATTTCTCCATTCATCTGCACAGGAACTCTATGGGTGGGAACACAGATTTGGGGGGAATTGAATATTGCCAGATGACAGATATTTTCTTTTCAAAGGTGCTGTTTTCCCACATACATCTCTGTTTGTCTCTGCCTTCTGGATACAAATCTCTTTATTCCTTCTCCCATTGGCTGCTGGTGCTGTTCTGCTATTCAGAGGTAAGGGTTCTTGGTTCACAGGGCCTCATGTTTTCAGGCTTGAAGTGGATGGAGGTCAATCCCTGTTAAAACGTTCTCTGTGGACCCTGCTCTGGCAGAGGGTGTTCCTCATGCTTGGTAGAGGAAGGTACTGAACAGATGGGCTCAGGGGAAATGGCTGAGGGGTTTGCATTTCATTTCCAGGGTTTTGGTTCACTCCTTGATTGCAGAGAGGCATTTCTCAACCCCTTGTGAAATTGCTGTCTGACAAGTACACTGAGACACCAAGTAGATTCTGCTCCTGCCCATGCAAGTACTAGACCTTGCTCACCCTACATTACCCTACAGGTAGAAGTTTTCCATCTCCTCAGCTGTCATCCAGAGGCAGAAGGGTGATGCCTCTGCATGCAGCTGGGAGCTTGGGTAGACCATAATATTACAGGGGAGGAGAAAGTGGAATGGGATTGGGGGACTTTTCCTGTAGTGAATTAGAAGGGTCCCTTCCTCTGCATCCCTGGGTCTCATCCTCCCCCAAGTCTCCAGTGGAGCTCATTCATCAGAGTTGGATGTTTTTTTCCCAGAAGTGTCAGTGGTGTCTTCCATCTTGCTAAGGGCCTCTCCAGAGATCTCTGCCTCTGCAGCCGTGGTTGTGTAGAAAGACTGACCCTTGCCCAACAGTTGTCCTGAGCTTACACTACTCTTGCCTTCTAAGATCTGTGCATGCAACTTCATCTGTGCATGTGTCAGGGAAGGATATCAAGGGAAGGAAGAAGTGAAGCTCATGGAGCCATGAAGGGGGCTGCAGGAGACACCCCTGGACAAACTGGCTGCTCGTGGCTTGGATGGGTGAACTCTTAGATGGGTAAAAAACTGGCTGATATCCCAGACAGCTGTGGTGAATGGAGAGAAATCAGCTGGGGTCAGTGACCAGTGGTGTTTCCCAGGGCTCAGTGTTGTGGTGTTCCTGTCTAACATCTTAATTGATTATCTGAATGTGGGGATTGAGTGCATCCTCAGTAAATTTGCAGACGACGCTAAATTGGGCAGGAGTGTCAATCTGGCTGAATGTAGGAAAGCTCTACAGAGAGACCTGGACCGACTTGATCAGTGGGCTGAGGATAACTGCATAAGGTTCAATAAGGTGAACCGCTGGGTCCTACACTTGGTACACAACAACCTCGTGCAGCAGTATAGGCTCGGGGAGGAGTAGCTCAAGAGTTGTTCATCAGAAAGGGACTTAGGAGTGCTGTCTGACAACAGCTCAATATGAGCTAACAGTGTGCACGGATGGCCAAGAAGGCCAATGGCATCTTGGCCTGCAGCAAGAATGGTATGGGACAGCAGTGATCATCCCTCCCATACACAGCACTCCAACATACCCAGAGTACTATGTTCAGTTTTGGGTCTCTCACTTTAAAAAGGATGCTGCAATGCTGGAGCAAGTCCAGAGACAGTAATAAGGCTTGTGAAGTGTCTAGAAACATGTCTGGGGAGAAACAGCTGAGGGAATTTTGTTTAGTCTTGAGAAGAGGTGGCTCAGGGGGTGATCTCATGGCTCCCTACAAGTACTTGAAAGGGAGTT
This sequence comes from Acanthisitta chloris, assembly GCF_000695815.1. NCBI lineage: Eukaryota > Metazoa > Chordata > Aves > Passeriformes > Acanthisittidae > Acanthisitta > Acanthisitta chloris. The sequence continues at coordinate 12,528 of NW_008664105.1, read as the reverse complement.
GTAGAGAGGTGGGGAGTGGTCTCTCCTGCCATGTCTGCAGAGAGGAGACCAAAGGGAATGGTCATAAGCTGAGACAGAGGAGATTCAGATTGAATATTAGAAAAAACATTTCACTATTAGGGTGATCAGGCATTGGAATAGGCTGCTTAGGAAAGTAGTGGATTCGCCATCCCTGAGATGTTGAAGAGGCTCTGGATCTGGCAGTGGGTGATAGGTTTTAGAGTTTTAGCAGATACAGTGGTAGTGCTGGTGGACAGTTGGACTGGATGATCTTGAAGATCTCTTTCCATCTTGATGATTGTATTGGCAGAGCCCACCTGACCAGGTAACCATGGCAGAGAGTCTGATGGCATTTGGATTATTCTCATATCTGGCATTCTCACCACTCCACAGATTGCCCTGACAAAGGCCTCCAGCAAGTATTTTATCCCAGTATCATCCCCATGCAGGTGTCCCAGTGTGCATGGGGGCTAGAAGAAGGGTGCCAAGAAGAACAGAGTGCCAGGCTAGGCCAGGACAGGGACTGTGGGCAGGGGAGAATGGGACTGTGCTGAATCCCATC
>NW_008664105.1:0-11917 GCF_000695815.1 Acanthisitta chloris | reverse complement strand
TCCCTGCAGCTGTGCTTTTGGGTGCCCTGCTTGCAGGGACATGCTCTTCCTTGGGGGAAGGCTTGTGCTGACCATGCCCAGAGTTCTGTTGTTACAGCCATGCCTTTTCCCAGAATACAGGGGAGTTTTAGTCTCAGTGGCTCATGTCCTACCCCCACAGTTCCACATCTCATTTCCCTCTCTTCACAGAATGAGCTGCAGCTGGAAACAAGATGAAACACACACACACACACACACACACACACACACACACACACACACACACACACACACACAGACAGACAACCACTTCCAGCTGTGTTAAAGTTCTCCTAATTCTCCTTCCATCAGCAATGGAGGTTCAGACTGGTGTAGCTCTCACCTGTCTTGGGTTTCCACTCTGCAACATCACTGGAAGATACAAGTGCTGCAGTGACCTATCTGGTCAGTGTTCAGGCATCAGGTCCAAGTGTTCAGGACCCATTTAGATGAAGCCCTGAGCCATCGGCTTGGACCAGGGGAGACCCTCCTTTTAGCAGGATACACACCTCCCATGCTCCTTCCCACCAGGAACAGCTCTGCCATGTGATGACAAAGGCAAAGCCAAAGTCCTAAGCCAAGCCTAAATAATGCAATTGATTTGTTAAGGAATCTCCAGGGCATGAAGAAGAACTGTCATGGAGGAGAAGGGCTTGAGAATATGAATCTCTGTGTGGGGTGGCAGGAGGGGAAGCAGCAGACTGAGGCCTGAGCAACCTCCCTGTGACCATGTGATGCTGCAAACCTCTGGGATGTGATGCATCTCTGTAGGCACAAGCAAGGCCTGTCAAGGTCTATCCCCAGAGCACATTACTGGCAGAACCACTTCCAGTGCACAGCAGAAGGCCTGGCATTCACAATAGAATGAAATTGGTCAGAGGGATGTTCTGCTTTAACCAGAGATATGTCCTACTCTAGCAAGGGTATTTCTCATGGCTGGTAGTGAAAAGATTTCAATGGCATCACACATAACTTCTGGTGTTCCATTTCATTCTGTGACCACTGAAGCAGGAGTTCCTCAGAGGTCAGTACTGGGACCATTGATCTTTGTGACATGAGTAGTATGACTGAGTGCAAACTCAGAGTTTGCCAATGACACCAAACTACGTGGTGTGGTCACACTCTGGAGGGAAGAGATGGCATCCACAGGGACCTGGATAGGCTGGAGAGATGAGCTGGAGAGAATCTTATGAAGTTCAATATGCCAATTGCATGGTCCTGCACTTGGGTCGGAGTAATTCCAAGCACAAGTACAGGCATGAGAATGGATCAAGAACAACCCTGGGGAGAAAGACTTGGGGGTATTGGTGGATGAGTAACTAAACATGTCCCAGCAGGGTGCACTCACAGCCCAGAAAGCCAACAACATCCTGGGCTGCATCAAAAGGAGCATGATGAGAAGGTTGAGGCAGGTGATTCTGCCCCTCTTGTGAGATGCCACATGGAGTGCTGAATCCAGTTCTGGGCCTGCTGGAATGTGTCCAGAGGAGGGACACTAAGTTGATCAGAAGGCTAAAGCACCTCTGCTATGGAGACAGGTTGAGAGTTGGAGCTGTTAAGCCTGGACAAGAGAAGGCTCTAGGAGACCTTAAATCCCCTTCCAGTAGTTAAGGGGGCTTAAAAGAAGACTGAACACCTTTCACTACACCAGGTTGCTCCAAGGCCTGTCTTAGCTGGTCTTGAACACTTTCAGGGAAGGGGCAGCAACAGCTTCTCTGGACAACTTCTGCCATGTCCTCACTACCCTCACAGCAAAAAAAATCTTCTTAATATCCTATCCAAATCCCCCCTCCTTCAGCTTAAAACCTTTCACCCTTGTGTCATCCTGGACTAGTGAAAGGTGTACCTGTGAATGGCAGGTGGGTTGGAACAAGATCTCTAAAATGCCTTCTGACCCAAATCATACTTTGATGATTTGATTATATGACAACGTGATTCTGTGAGGCTCATCCCCTTGTCAGACTACCAGCAGGTGACCAAGAGGAGACTCTGTGTGGCCTCCCATCATACAGAAAGAAGCCTTTCCATGCAAGTGAGTGCCAGGACTTACCCACACTACCTGGAAACAAACCCTTGCCTAGCAAGAAGAATATCCAAAGGCCTATGGTGCAGGAGAGCCCAGTGCAATGAGATCAAACAATCTCACCCCTCCAAAAATTCCCACTTCCAAAGGTCTCCAGCAAGTCCTTTGTTATATTTAACATCCCCAGGCAGATGTCCAGGACCTCAGGCTCCCAGGGTATAGAGCTGCCCCAGCTGAGAGCATTTCCCAACAGAGACCAGGGCAGCCTGGACTCTGCTGGATCCCATTCTCCCTGTGTTCTAAGACAAACTGATCTCCTGGCCCTGCTCTTTCCAGGTGGGATGCTGGCAGGGGAATTATTTCCTTCAAGGAACACTTGGAAATAAGCAAGGCCTGGGGTCTCAGCTGTGGCCAGGCCACTGGGGAGAAAGGAGGCAATGGGGTTTCTTTCAATACTCTTCCTGAGCAGCATAGGGAAATTGGGACTAGATCTTTAAGGTCCCTTTAAACCCTTAGAATTCTATGATTCTATGAGAGAACTGAGTCTGAGCTTCTTGCCCTTCCATGCATATATGCATAAGGCAGAAAGAAAACCAGTTCCACATTCCCCCTTCAGTGCAAGGTTTAATTTTTCTCAGGTGAGAAAGGGGAGAGGAAGGAACAATAAAACATGCTAAAAAGAGTCTCCCAAGAAGAGACTTTAAAACAGAGGTTTTCAGCATCCCCTTGGGGTAGATGGGTGATTTCCCCTTCAATGAGGCAATGTAAGTGTCCCAGTGACACCTGTCATTTTTCACAGGAAGGACAGAGGAAGCAAATACCACAAGGGCTCTGGAATCCATGTGGAAAAAGGACCTCCATGTAGTCTCCCAACAAATTCAAAGTCTGCAGCAAGCTTTCCAGAGTATGTATGTCCCCTCACAGAGTGACCTTCAGATGACCAGAGCAGATGTGGAGAATGAACTAGGTGAGCAGAGCCATTCCTCAGTAGGCCTTCATCTCTCTGAATGCAAAAGCTGCTCTACAGGCAAACTGTCCTGTGAGCTAGACCTTCTTTCCTCCGCAAAGTGGACGCATTGTGCATACTTTCCTTGGGAGCAGCTCCATTCCAGTGGAACACCTTTGATGATGAGGTAGCAACTGGAGATGGTCAAGGTCCCTCTGCTCTCATTTGTCTTTGAAGAGAGTGAAAGAACTGAATATTCTTGGTCCTTTCTAAGAAGAAAGGCTTCCTCATTAGTGGGAGAGGACCTCCCCACAGGGGAGGCAAAATCATTGTCCCAGTGACACCAATCTCTTTTCACAGGATGGACAGAGGAGGCAAATACCACAGGGGCCTTGAAACCCCTATGGAAGGAGGACCTTGAGCAGCTCTGCCAAAAAATGCGAACTCTGCAGGAAGCTTTCCAGGATGGGTGGGTGTCAACACAGCGTGACCTTCAGCTTCTCAGAACAGATTTGAAGAACAAACTAGGTGAGCATGGCCATTCCCCAGCTGGCCTTCATCTCTCTGAAGGGAAAAACTGCTGTACAGGCAAACCATCCTGTGAGCCAGTGCTCCAATGCTCCTCAAAGTGGATAGAGAGGGACAGACTTTTCTTGATGAGTAGCTCTTTTGTCCTGCCCACTGAGAGACCTGCATGGTGAGGTGGCAACTGCAGATGGTTGAGGTCCCTATTCATTCTCTCGTCTTTGAAGGCACTGTGTGGCACAGGCTCACTAAGATGCAATGTGTGGTATATCTGCCTCCTCCTACTATCTGTGTCGCTTTCTCCACTCACCTTCATCTCAACAAAGAGTGTTGTCTCCAATGGCCCACAGATGCTGTCTGGAGAGATGAAGGGGGATGATCCCTACCCTCCATCCTGCCCGTCAGCCCTTTGCTGAGCCCCCAGAAAGGTTCTCAGGGCCTGTGCTCTTTCCCCAGCCCTCCAGCACTCAATCCATCCAAACCAGTACAGATCAGGTGAGAGGGTCTTAGTACTCCTCTTTCCAGAGCCTGTGTGTACTTGAACCTTGGGAGTTGGACACTTCAGGGAGGGAAAAACCACAGGAGTGCAAAAGCCCTGAGTGGAGAGCTCAGGTCTTGAGCAAGTCCTGCTCCCCTTCCCCTGGCTCAGGAGTGCCCAATCAGCTTTTCAAGTATCTCCAGGGGTACCTGGTGCAGGAAAGGCACCTTTGGATCCCGGGAGATCCTTCTCTGTGAAAGCCCATCTCCTTTTTAGTCCATGGTCTCTTCATTCCTCTGACATCTCTTTCCCACTTGAAAAGGAAGGAGAAGGTCAAGCTCATCTCACAGCAGATTTTGGTCCTCCTTGGACTTCAGAGGGAGCATGTTGGAGCCACATGTCCCATGTCTGGGAAACAAAATTATAACACATCCGATTTTTTGTTTTCTCTTGAAGATTGATGAAAAGAGAACAGAACTGGTTAAGATAACAGATTGTGTGGTGGGAAGGGTGGGGGTGGAATCAGTGTCACCTAGGGCAGAGAGCTGGCCAACTCTTTTTGAATCCCTGCAGCAAGACTTGACAAATCCATTCATTGGCTGCTATTTCTTTTCCTACAGTCTTTTCAGAACTGCAGACCTATGAAGGTAAGCATAGGGATATGACAGAGGTGAGTACTCAGAGCCTGAGTCAAGCTCTGGAAAACACATCCAACTCCCTCACATAGCTGTTTGGAGAACAACATGCTCAGAGAAAGGGTGCTTTGATGACTCTTCTCAGTGCTGTGTTCTGCCAAAGGTCCTGACCACGCTTGTCAGGAGCCATCTCTGCTGCAGGGAGCAAGGCCAACTGCTCACTCCAGCCACTGCTTCTCCTGTCTACCACTCCTAGTTTGGACTCTTTGAAATTTCAGGAAAGGTTCTTGAGAGTTATCCATCTTGATCCACTGCAGGAGCAGATTCTTTAAATGTGAGCTGAGCTGAGGACCTCAATTGATGGCATTGCACCTAGTTTGGGTCCTGCCAGGGCTTCATTCTGCCCACTGATGAGTGTGGAAAGCTGAGGCAGGAAATATTTCCTTATTGTGGCAGTGAAGATGAGCCTTCCACTCCAATCCATGGGGAAGGAATGTCCTAGACTGATGCTGCCCTGTAATTAAGGAGAATCTGCTTAAAGGTTGAAAATCTCCTTCAGAATTTGCTAAAGAGTCAGTCATGACACCCAAATCTAATTCCAGCTGAGTTCAACTCCTGGTCCTTTTCCTCAGGCCACACTCACAGCACTCCAAAGATGGAGGGAGAGGGTGTTCAGCCCCACACCTTGTCCTTGGTGCTGCATGCTGGAGTCCCGGGAGCACTGGATGAGTGCCATGAATTTGGTGCATGCAGGCTGCCCACTCTCTCAGTCAACAGCACAAGGGAGGGACGTGGTGGGAGGGAAGGGTAGGGGAGAAACTCGAGGTCCCTTGAGGCAAAAGGCTGCTGAGTGCACCTGAGTTTGGAGGTGGGAGAAGAAAAAAGCTCAGCAAAGCAGAGCTTGTGTTTTCTGCTCCTTATGGTGTGACTTGGCCATTGCAGGGGATGTCACCCTGGATGCTGACACAGCTCATCCCAGGCTGGAAATCTCTGTGGATGGGAAGAGAGTGAAAGATACTGGTGTCATCGGAGACTTGCCCAGCAATGAGAAGAGATTTGATTCCCATATGTTTGTGTTGGCAAAGGAAGGATACACATCTGGGAAATGCTACTGGGAAGTATGTGTTGGGAGAAGAAGAAACTGGGCCTTGGGTATTGCCCTGGAATCTGTGACTCGCAAGGGGCCGTTGACTCTGTCCCCTCAGAATGGCTTCTGGGTCATTGGGAGTGCAGATGGGAGAGACTATTGGGCCTACACAGATCGTTGGACCCATCTGAGTGTGAGTGGGAAGTTGAAATTCGTTGGGATCTTCCTGGACATCCCAGCCAAGCAGGTGTCTTTTTACCATGTCCATAAGGGAGAACCCCTGTACACTTTTAACATTGCTGATGGCAGCAACCAGGAAGGGAAATTCATTCCCTTCTTCTCTACAGGTCCTGCTGCTGTAGAGCTTGACCCTGAGCCTCTGGTAATAGTGTAGTTTTGTGATGCTGATGAATAGTTCACTCTGCATTTCACAGGTCAATAATGTAGAGCCAGTGATCAAATCACACTGTGACCAGACTGCTGCCTAAGTTGTGTTTACTGAAAAAAGGCAATGAAGGAAGAGACAGATCTTTCATAATAGGCAGCTCTGATATTTTTTACATTATTCAACAAAATTGAATTTTTTGAGAGAAATTTTATGTGCTCAATTTAATAACAATACTTTTGTGATTGTATGAAAGAAAGAACTTCCTGTGGCTTGTGAGTTTTCCTGAAAACCTATCTTCAAGGACAGAGACTCCATAGCCTCTCTGGGCAGCTCGTACATGGACTTGTTCAGCTTCAAAGTAATAGAGTGTTTCCTGATGTTCCAAGAGAACCTCTGGTGTTTTAGTTTTTGCCAATTGCCTTGTGTCCAGTCACTGGCACTTCTGGGAAAAACCTCCTTCAGGTATTGATATACAATCAGTCCCTGCTCTCAAATTTTACTCATGTGAGAAATGCTCCAATCCCTTAATCATCTATGTGGCCTTTCCTGGACTCTCTCCCGTATGTCTGTGCCTCTTTTGTACTGGGGAGCCCAGAACAGCAGGTATGGCCTCTGCAGTGCTGGGGAAAGGGAAAGATCATCTGTCTCAACTTGTTGCCTCACTCCTCCTAATACTGCCTGGGACACCAATATCTCTTTGCAGTAAGAGGATATTCCTCAGCTTGGAGCCCACCACAATACTTAGGTTATTTTCTGCCCAGATGTTTTGCAGCTGGGTGTGCCCCAACATGTGCTAGTGCCTGGACTTGATCCTCTCCAGGTACAGGAATTTGACCTTCTTCTTGCTGAACTTGCAGAGGTTCCTGTCAGCCCATTTTTTCCAGTCTATTCAGGGCCATCTGGATACAGAACCTCTCTGCATATGAGCCACACTTCCCAGTTTGGGATCGCCATCCAACATACTGCTGCTGCTGACTCTCCATCCCATAACTGAGATCACTAATGAAGATGTTAAACTGTACAGAATGTGTATTGACCCCTGGACTACACTGCTACTTCCTGGTCTGCACCTGGGGTACACTGTGCACTGGTGTCTATGACAGCCTTGTAGTCATCAAGTGCTGATGTGCTAGGCCATTGGATCCATGCAGTCAAATAAATTCAGTTGTCCTTGTCCTCCTGCTGGCTGGAGGAAGTGTCCCTCTAGTGCTGGTCATAGGATTCTTGATTTAACTTCTTGTAAAACAGCTAACATTCCTTTTCGTCTGATCACGAGTAAGATCAGCCCTACCATTGTGTCTGACAGTGGAGCAGCAGCTTTCCTGGAAGAACCCCAATTTCTGACTGTTTTTAGTTACAATTCCCATACTCATGCCTCTAGTGCTGAGGTAAATTTTCCATCCCTCTTTCTCATGTCCTCTTCAAGGTCCCTCAGGTAAAAGCACCGGGTAGTCCATGGTGTGCACAGCGTATATTCTCTCTCCTGAGCAGAGCAATGCCCAATCCCAACATCTGAGGGACTGGTTCATACTGTTGGGGAGTGGGATCTTCTTTCTTTAACTTGCTGGACCAGTTTCTCCAGTGACAATATGCCAAGCTGGCCAGACACTTACTTCACCCACCATTTGTCCCAACAGTGGAGCAGCCATGTGACAATATGCTTGCCTGGACCATGCCTGAAACAATTTCTCATGTCTCTGAGCTCTCCCAGGGAGAGGGATTAATTGGGTGGTTACTGCCTCTTTTACAAGTTCTTCCTCTTCCTCCTCCCTTAGCCATCTGTCTTCCTCCTCCTATTCTCATGCTGGCCATGCTTCAGAGTAGTCTGCCTCATCCACTTCTTCCTCCTGCTCCTGCTCCCTTTAGAAAATCCCTTACTAAACCAGTTCTCTTCCATGCCCAGTATTTCTTCTTGTGCACGGGGTGACTGGTCCCAGCCCAGGTCAGTTCTGTCGTTCAGTTGCAGGGGCTGCTGCAGGGTTTGAGGTGGGTGCAGTGTCTGTTGTTTTGTTAGATTCAGAGCCTAAGAGTATGGAATGGTGTTGGACAGAGCTCAGCAGTCTGGGCCAGGCTCCAGCACAGTATGGTGATCAGTGTCTCTCTGAAATTCATGGGTGGCAGCATACCTTTCCCAGATATATTACTAGTTTTTCAGGATTCTGGAGCTGTTCAGGGGTGAAATTCCAAAACACTGGAGGTGATCAGTGTCTAGGAATTTGTTCATGCTGTATCACACATCCCACCACTCATAACTCTCTCAGCCCTGGGGAAGATTTCCAAGGTCCACTGTTAAATAGTTGTTTAACACTAAACCAGAGCTGGAACACTGTGAGGAGACAGAGCAATAGGAATCTGCTGGCTTGAACATCCCAAGGATGTTCAAAATTCTCAAGAGCAATTGTAATTCCCCTGGAGGAAATGATGGAGGAAGGTCTCTCCCCCACAGATGAGCTCCCCAGGGAGAAAACTTAAGAAGTGTAATCATTGACTGATCCCAACGGACAGCTCCTGCAGGGCTGGAGAACAGACAGCTCCTGAAGGGTAAACACAGTGGCAGAAAAATAGGAGGTTAAATATAGTGAAAAATATTATTTCTAGTGACCAAACCCCTGTCGCGATGGAGAGACGTGACACAGCTTGATGCAAGCAAGATGTCTGTTTATTGTTGTTTTTCACAGATACTTATAGTTTTCTTGGCTTTGTGTGTTCTCTGCCCATTGGCTTATTCTATACATTAGGTGTGCACCAATTGGTTAACCTAAAACACAACAATCAGTTACATGTCTTCTACCCCAGCAACATCCCAGCAACTTCCTAACAAAACCAAAACTTTCTTTCAGTTCCTGATTAAAACATTTACACAATGTGAGAAGGCTCCAAAGCCAAAGGAGTTCACCTACCAGAAAATCAACAGAAATACATCATTTTCTCCCCTTTCTCTCCTCTCCTGCACACTCCTTTTGCAGCCTCTCAATTTCAGTCTCCTTTTCAAAGATGCATTTGTATTTCCTGGTCTGGGCTATTTCTCTTGTCTGGTAACACAAGGATGAAATTGGGGAGGGCTTAGGCTTGATGTTGGGGAGAACGTGGAGTGAGTTCCCAGAGCTCCTGCAAGGCTTTCCAGTGTCTTCACCTTCTCCAGCCTTGAGGGAGATTTGGAAAGTCAAGGAGGAAATTAAAATCAAAGGCTTTAAACAGCAAAACCAGCTGCAGAACACAGATGTCATGGGAAATTTCCAGAGAGTTTGGAAACCATGGCAGTTTGGAAGAAAATTGCAAATAACAGGCCAGAAACATTTTTAAGCTAATATTCCCTACATGTACCCAAACTGATTGAAGAGAAAGCAATAGAGGGGGAGCAGAGCGTTATGAAGGAATGACTAATTTCCTAGCACAGGAAATATTTTATTGATTTTATCCTAGTGAAACTGATGACAAAATGTCAGGGCTTGCCTGTCCTCTGGAAACCGCGTAAAAGGACAGATAAAGTTTGCACTGCAGTCGCATACACCCAAGATCTCAACACCTGGGGAGGGTTCATGGGTGCAACCTCAAGCCCCTGTGCTCTTGTAGTATTGATACAAAGAAAGTAAAAGAGCAAAGCATTTTATCAAGATGTTCTTTAAAAGATCTTACGTTAGGAAACCTAAGTCAGTGTACTTGTAGGATTTCTTAAGTTGTGAATGGACATAAATGATAAAATTCAAGGAGAACCAGAAGATAAAAGGAAGACAAACCGAGAGGACAAGAAGGTAAGCGGAAGATAAACTGAATACTACCGGTTCTGAGGACTAGCAACAGGAAAACAGGACTATAGAGCATGTGTTAAACCCAAAGATAAAAAGTTCAACCTGATGAAAACTACTGGCCTTCATACTGAAGACTCCTAGACAAACACCAGAGGCCATTGGATCTACAGCAAGTAGGAGGAGACAAAGGAGGAGAATATGATGGTTTCCAGGAACTAATTATAATAATATACACCCGTTTCCGGAAATAATTAATATGTATAAACATTTAGTGTTTATAAACCATGAAGTTTTTACTCCTGGTTGCAGAAGTTTGGTGAAGTGATTCCCCTTGTGTCCAGTGCTGAATAAACAAATACCTGCTACTCAGAGAAACACTTCTGTGAATAGCTCTTTTCCAGGTTTCTCAGCTTCAGTATTGAATGTGGAGGTCCGTCTCTCAGGGAGGGATTTAGGAGATCATTGCAGCTTTGAACTGAGCTGGGAAGGTGGAATCTGGTGGGCTGCAGAAACCTGAACTGCAGTTTGTTCTCCTCTGGCTCCATCCCTCTCCCCAGAGGATGATGCTGACACCATCAATCCTTGCCCAAACTCCTGGCAGGGGTATCCACAGTTAGTTACCTCCCCCTGCCATTATGGATGCAGGATTTGTGCATGAGGATGAGGTTAATTTGGGACAATTTTGTGTGTCACAGAGGTTATCCTGAGCTCCCCACCATCCTGTTGTGGATGCCCTGTGAGCCTGGGCTAGGATGGTAGAGTTAGTCAAAGAGATCCAGGAAGAAGGTAGGAAGTGTGGAATGGAGAGCTACTGAGAGGGGCAGGACAGGGAACGTCCTGGGCACCAGAGAGGACATAGGGCAAAGGATGTGTGGAGCAGCTGTGCAGCAAGAGGCAGTGATGCTTTGGTGAGGGGAGGAAGACAAATTCTTCTGCCAGCTATCACGGACCTCTGAGCCAAGGGTGCAATTTCCAACCCTTCTAAGGAGGTTCAGCCCATAGTGCTTTTAGGAAACAGAGGCATCCATTTGAAGCCACAACCAAACCCAAAGCAAGTTCCAATTCACCCCTGCAGTATTCCCCTCTCAGTACCAGATGCAGTGCAGTCCAGGTCCCATGATCAGGGTTCTTCATAAATATCCTTGATTTTCCTAATATAAATGACATCACCAGTTGCCATGGGGCCAGAAAACAGGACCAGCCTTTCTCAAACATTTTTGGGTCTCAGGCCAGTTGTATGTGAGAGGTTTAAGGCCCAGCAGGGAAAGACAGAACCTGTGATGCATGTTGGGGGCTGCTGAAGCTGAGGCCCCATCCCTACAACTGTCCCACAGCCAGACACCCTTACTCCTCCCTGCTGGGTGGAGGTTTCAGCTCAGTCCTTCTGCCCCATGGACAGCTGGGTGTGAGGTGCAGAGGGCCAAGCACAGCCACTACCTATACCTGAGTATAGGGAGATGGGCTCAGCCATCCTCAGCTCAGCAGTTTTCCAGGACACATCTGCCAGGGCAATGTCAGCAGGGAGGGCACACTTGTATCACTTGGTACAGGGATCAGCAGCTCCCTCCCAGGACATGTGGCCCCAGCAGGCAGGAGTGAATCAGCTCTCCCAGATGTGGTCAGAGATGTTCACTCAGAGACAGAGGAGTATCATCAACCTTCTACTGCTGAGCAAATTCTTTATGACTTGCCAGCCATAGCCCCTGTGCTGACCAAGGTGCTCCACAAGGGCCACTGTAACCACCTGGTGGGTGCTCATGGCACTGCCCTTGGCTTCTGGCCTCACCCTGGGTGAAGGGAAATGCTGAAGGGATACAGGACCTGGAGAACATGGCTGTGAGAGGCTGCAGACAGCAAAGCCTCCTTGTCTGTCCTTCTGGGCTGCAGGGATGGATCTGGCAATGGAGCTGTTGCTTTCTGTGTGCAGGAGGTGCATCAGTGCAGTTCAGCACAGCTGTGTGGGTGCAAGTTCAACAGAGCTGTGTCTGAAGAGAGAGCAAGGGCTGGTACAGATTGTGTTCATGGTTAGAACACTAATTATAAGAGAACCCACGGTGTCAGTTGCCCC
>NW_008664104.1:1491-5235 GCF_000695815.1 Acanthisitta chloris | reverse complement strand
ACTCCCACCCCTGCACCAGGAAGAGGAGGAGGGAGACAGAAAGTCCTGACCAAGCCCCATGGTGTGAGGCAGCTCCAGAACTCTCCAGGGACAGTTCCAAGTAGGTTCCTGCCCCCAGGGCTGCTCAGGAGCAAACTCCGCCCCCAAGAAGAGAGGCCGAAGGAGTTCCCCATGTCTGCACTGGCATCTCTGCATCCGCCTGTGGGAGGGCACACGTTCCCACCCCTGCACTGGGAAGAGGAGGAGGGAGAGAGAAAGTCCTGACCAAGCCCCGTGGTGTGAGGCAGCTCCAGGACTAGGTTCCTGCCCCCAGGGCTGCTCAGGAGCAACCTCCGCCCAAGAAGAGAGCCCGAAGGAGTTCCTCATGTCTGCACTGACATCTCTGCATCTGCCTGGGGCAGGGCACACATTCCCACCCCTCCACCAGGCAGAGGAGGAGGGTTTGCCTGCCCCACACCAGTGCCCAGGACACCGGGATGGGCTTGGAGTGTGGCTCCAGCAGGATGCAAGAGCGGCACTGTGTTCCTCAGGGCTTTCCTTCTGCCTTCCGAGAGAGTGGCTGAGGGCCTGTTGGTAGTGGATGAAGGCAGAAGGAACAGCCTGGGCAAATAATGTAAGACTGTTTTAAGATCCTTGATGCAGAAGGGTTCGTGTTAGTTGTGCCTTCCTCCTGGTTTTGAGCATTTCCTAATTGAATGTAAAGATGTTCTGACCTCTTCCAGAGGTATACAGGAAAATACATCTTTTAATCTGGCACAGTGAACCATTTCTCAGTTTCCTCGTTAGCTGTTAATAACCTCTGAAATCCTGTACTAACTTCTATTTTATGGAATGTTGTTCCTTTACAGGCAAAACCGCAGTGTTCTGCTCTGACTTTCTGCTAGTAGTCTGGAATGTTGAAATTTGTTAACTTCTTTAACTCTCGCTTAGCTTTTAATTTGAAAGGATATTGGTTTTGTCTTACCAATTTGGTGTTAGGTTTCAAACATACGACTACAGTGTTCACCTCTTCTGGAAATGTTTCTTCTTTTGGTTCAAAGCCTTGGAACATAAAAACTTGTGCTTCCAAAGCTTTAGTTTGTGGAATATTTATTTGTATATTTTCTTCTTCAAAAGTTATTTGCATTTTCAGGGTGCTTAATCTTTCTTTCCTTAACAGAGGCATTGGAGCGTTTGGCATATCTTAAACCTGATGAGTTAACCTCATTTTTGTTGCCCTGTCAATTGGCAGAACATTAATTGGTGTCACAGATAGGATTTGAATAAAATGCCGCTTTTTAAGTCTAAAAGGAAGGTATCAGTCCCATCTGAAATTCCCAAATGGGAGAAGTTTCCCTGTAGTTCACCAGCCCTCGTGTTGACTAAGGTCCAAGGACCGTGCGAACAGTGGTGGAGGTGGCTGAAAGATGCCGAACCACAGGATGTATTACGATATATTCAAAAATTGCCTATTGAAAAAGGAAAAGAACCTGTGTGTTTGGGAAGAGGGGTATGGTTTTTGTTAACTGCATATTGAAAACAGCATCAACAAAAAGAACAAGAGTTGTCAAAATGCTGCCAGTTAAAGCGACAGGTGTGTGATTTGCAGAATCAAGTTAAGAAAAGCATAAGAAAAGGAGAGGGAGAGCAAATCCTAAGAAAAGTGCACTCAGTGATTCCGGCAGCCGGTGTGCGGTGGGATCCTGATAAGTGGGATGGAGATGTTTGGGATTCCATAGATTCTGATGGGGCTGGCTCCCCAGATGTACCCATAGGTGTTAGGCCAGTATAAAGAAGAAAAGTAGAATTTACAAGTGATGGACAGCAGGTGAGGAAGGATGTGATAGAGGGTTATACTCAGCATGAAGTGAATAACGTAATTCAAAGTTTCCAGCAGAAACCAGGGGTGTCCTTGCTTTCCTGGATGGTGCATTTACATGATCCAGGAGCGGCAGGAGTTGGTCTGGATGAGTGGGACGCTAAGAAGCTTGTGGTGTTGAGTTCAGATTCTTTTGTACAAGATGCATTTCAAAGCAACTCTCAGGGTACTAGTTTGTTAGCCTTAGCTGCTGTGGGGTGTAATAACAAGTACCCCACAGAGAAGGATTGGCCAGGATCTGAACACCCGTGGTATCCATTGTGAGACTGCATACAGCAGATAAAGGTGGAAGGAATGCAAACGGCTATTTACATAGGACGTGCTGACACCATGATGCAGGGTGCTTTGGCTGTTACTACAAAAAACAGGCTGATTAAGACTGCCCCACCAGCATATAAGAATGTGATAATGACCCTCCTGATCAATGAGACAGGGAACCCCCTTGATACGGTAATTGAAAAAATTCAGCAATTAGGTGACCTTGGGGAATGGGGCCCAGAAACCGGGATACCCATACCCAAGACAATTCTAAAGATAGTGAAGCTCAGATTTCTTGAAATGACACATTCACAGCTTTACTACAGGATGGTATGCCCCGAGATAAGATTGATGATGTTCCAACCCCTGACCTGTGGAGAATGTATAAACAGTGGGGATTGAACAAAAGTAACAGGAAATTGCAAATTTCTAAACCAGAGGATTCAGGAACAACTCAGCCTACTGCACACCCCCTCGGAGCTCAACAGGACTCCAGCTCTGCTCACGAGGAGGGCCCCCCACGGGTAGATCAGCTGTTCCGGGGCAGGGGGAAGATTGGGAACCATGTTCTGACTTGTATGCTTGGAAAGAGACTAGGGGAACAGTTCAGCATAATAAACAAAAGTGAAATAATGGCCAAGCTCTGGTGCAATTGGCATGAAAGGATTGGCGGCCCCATATGGAAAAACCGATCCTTGGGAAAGGTAAAAGCCTTGGTTGACACTGGAACAGAGGCCTCTTTCTGGAACCCCAAAGAAATTTAAAGGACAATCTGTAAGAATAATAATAACAGGTTTTGGGGGGGAAACTGATGCTAAGAAAACCTGGAAGAGAACTACTCACAGACTTGAATCTCTGAGCAGCAAGTATTTATGTATTCAGCACCGGGCACAATGGGGATTGCTCCACCAAACTTGTGCAACCAGGGACAAAAATTTCACGGTTTCTATACATTAAATGCTCATGCATATTCATTATTTCCAGGAATAGGTGGTAGTTACTACAATTAGTTCTTGCAAATCATTATCATAATCTCCTCCTTTGTCTCCTCCCACTGGACATTAGTCCGATGGTCTCCGGTGGTCGTCCGGGGGTCGTTGGGAGGAAGGCCGATGGTCTTCATCAGATTGAACCTTTCACCTTTGAGTTTGGCGCATGCTCTTTAGTCTTGCTTTTCAGCTGCCAGGTCTTGAGTCCAGCTGCATCTAGATTTACTTACTCATAAATACATTGTGTTAACGCTCCCTAAGCTAAATTAATGCCCTAAGTTCTACACTTTTCATGCTTAATAAACTAAAACAATGCCTTATTTGTCAACCTTTTGTCTTCTGTTTATTCAGGTGCTCTCTACTTGACTATCCCCTATCATACTCTCAGCCTTAACTATTCGATTCCCGTTATCAAAACAAATTGAATCTGTGTAAAAAGAAATTGAAATGAAAATAGGGAACCTCCTAAAGCGATCTTACTCAGTTATGGTTGTTCCTATCCCTGAATACATAATTGAGATTGATATTTTAAAGGGACTGACTTTAAATCTTTCTGATAGTTTGTACCAATTTGGAGCAAAGAACTAAATCAGTGCCCGAATTAGTAGGAGAGGTAAAAATGCCCCTTGCAGATTCCTG
>NW_008664104.1:302-1475 GCF_000695815.1 Acanthisitta chloris | reverse complement strand
CTGAAACTAAATTAGTGGCAATGAAACACTACAGAATTCCAGGGGACATGAAGAGATTTCACAGACAATTAAGGATTTATTGGATGCAGGAGTCTTAAAGTCAACTACCACGGCTTGAAATAACCTGGTCTGGCCTGTTAGGAAGAGTGATGGGTCGTGCAGGATGACCGTGGATTTTAGAGAGTTAAATAAACACACTCTGCCCACTACAGTGGCTGTGCCCGATATTCTTGCTCTAGTAGAAAAAGCCAGAATCATCCTGGCACTTGGTATGCTGTGATTGCTTTGGCTAATGCTTTCTTTACAATACCCATTGCTGAGGAGCATTGGGATCAATTTGCCTTTACATGGCAGGGGCATGACAATCTACTTTCACTAGATTGCCCCAGGGGTGGGTTCACAGTCCAGCCGTTTGTCATCAAAATGTGGCTGAGCAGTTGGATGACATAATGCTGCCCTCTCAGATGCAAATAATTCATTACATAGATGGCATTCCGATCCAGGGAAGCAGGGAGGAAGAAGTGCAACAAGTCCTTGAAGCAGTTGGAGATCATTTAAAAAAGAAAGGCTGGGAAATTAACCCTACTATTCAAGGACTGTCCCAAACCGTGAAATTCCTGGGAAGCCAGTGGCATTGGGAGATACTGCCCAAAGCTAAACAGAACATTTTGGATTTTGCGGTACCTCAGAACAAAAATGAGGCACAAAAATATATTGGATTATTTGGCTTCTGGAGACAACATATGCTAGATTTGGGATAAATCTTCACCCTGTTGTATAAAGTAACAAGAAAATAAAACCAAAACGAATTTGAAGGAGGAAGTGGGGTATGTTTGGAGTGATGGTGTTTGTCTTCCCATGTAACCGTTAGGTGTGATGGCCCCTGCCATAAAACCCAATAACAACCTCCCTCTCTCGTCCAACATTGTCCACCTGAAACATTAAACAGGCTCAGGCAGGAAAGCAGCAACACCTAAATAGATAAAAATGGGGGGGTTGTTGTGGGGTTTCTTTTACCAATCCGTTCTTTGACTTCTTTCCTTTATTTCCTGACCCTTTCCATGACACCTGAGTTGTATTTCCAAGCTTTTACAGCCAGAGGAATTATTCTGGAATACCTCTGAGACTGTCCTCTAATCCCAGGGCTTCCAGAGTCTGCACTGGGAAGACTGA
>NW_008664104.1:0-224 GCF_000695815.1 Acanthisitta chloris | reverse complement strand
CACATCCCAGGAGGATGCACGAACGATTGGACACGTTCCCTGTCTTGGGCCTCTCTTGAAAAGACCACCAGTTCTGCCTGTGCCAGAGGCATAATTGCAGGAGCTCCACACCTCAGCTGGCACAATTGTTCAGGAACTGTAGATGAAATGCTGTGCTGAGAGTATTCCAGTGAGAGCACTGACCAACTCTCATGGCCAATCTCCAGATGCCTGTAAAAGTGAGT
>NW_008664103.1:0-1328 GCF_000695815.1 Acanthisitta chloris | reverse complement strand
GCTGAAGGGTGGCCACAGGGTGATTCAGGTTGCAGGGCTGGTCTGGCTTATGCTGCTGTGTTTCTTGAGTTGTGTTTAGCTCAGTACTTGTCGCTTCAGCTCCAAATTTCACTTTAAGGTAGAGGCTTCTCAGCCTGTGGCACAGTTCCTTCCCCTTGGACACATCCCCTTACATCCATGAGTGCTGAACAGCCTCACTTGCAAATATTCCACTGTTGCAGCATTTCCACATCCCTTTGTGCTTTATCCTCTGTGCTTTCTGTCCCTGCAGGCTGTTACCAGCAGCTCTGATTCTCCGAGTCCTGGTGTTGTGGGAGGCTCTGAAGAGTGCAGGAGTGGAGGGTGGTGGCTCCGTAGGCTGCACAACAAAGTACAGGGAACAACACCAAGCTGGTAGTTCTTACAAAAACCCCACAAATGAATGGGTGTAGGATCAAACTCAGGTTATTTATGGTGATAATACGAGCTAAATTGTGCTCTTGGGAAAACACATTTCATTTCCACCTGATTTTTCTGTCTTTACAGTTCAGTAGTCACTATAAAACAACCTTTATTCCATTTTGAAAGGTTTTTTTACACTGGATGTCTCTTCGTTCTTAATTTAGCTTTCTAACATTTCGTCTTTCTTAGCTTTTGTCATGGCTTTTCTACCTCAGAGATGGCTGAACCATCCAGGAAATGCTCCTACACTTACTAACATGGAGCAGAAGAAACTGCCTCTGACTAGGAGTAGCTTGCCGTGGTGAAAGGGGAAAATCAGCACAGAACTCTGTGACTTTCTGGCTGCTGATGTTTGTTCTTGTTTGTAGGTACATGAGAGGTCGTCTAACGTGTGAGAAGGTCAATGCAGCTGTTCAGGAGATCAACAGGGCTGTGGTGGACAAGTACAATATCTTGCATCGGCCTCCGAAGTCGATGGGTATGCCAACAAGAAACCTCTACGAAAGGTTCCTTGAAGAAGAAACTAAGGATACGAAAGGTATTTATTTTCCCTTGGTTAGCACCGATCTCTGAACACTTAAATATTGCAGCACAGGTATAATCAATCATACTGGGTTTTTATTGCAGTGTTTGTCACTGAAGAGTTATCCCATAACTGATTTGGTCACTTTGAGTGCACAAAGGTTGAGTTTGGAATCACTACAAGTTCTGGAAACTTCTAATTTGATTACCAAACTGTATAAACTGTGTTTTCAGTTTTTAAGCTAGAATGGACATGAACTAGTAAAGATTTGGTCTGAGGTGGGAGAGACAGGTCTGTCTGATAAGCCTAAGAAGTCTTCTCCTCTTAATAAAAGCATAGAGAGACTGAAAAATCAACCAGGATA
>NW_008664102.1:48964-49365 GCF_000695815.1 Acanthisitta chloris | reverse complement strand
CCAGGAGGAACAGGCAGTGTTTTCTGAAGTGACCTTGTGGATTTAAAACTCCCTTCCCTAAGTGGGAAGGGAAGGGGACCTACCAGGAGCTGAGCCATGATGGAAGGTGTCTCCTAGGTCTGCAGGGACCATAGGAGTGTTGTGGGGTTAAAACTCCAGCAAAATTGATCACAGGTTGGGGATCCTGTGCTGCTCCACCTCCAGCATTCCAGGATCTGAAGGGCCTACAAGGAAGCTGGAGTAGGACTCTTGGTTTGGAACTGCAGGGACAGGACAAGGAGGAATGGGGAGAAATTGCAAGAGGGAAATTGAGATTAGATATGAGGAAGAAGTTTTTGCTGTGAGGGTGGTGAGACACTGTCCCAGGTTGCCCAGGGAGGCTGTGGCTGCCCCAACCCTGG
>NW_008664102.1:36165-48954 GCF_000695815.1 Acanthisitta chloris | reverse complement strand
AGCCAGGTTGGCTAAAGCCTTGAGCAACCTGCTCTGGTGGGAGGTGTCCCTGCCCAGGGCAGGGGGTTGGGGCTGGGTGACCTCTAGGCTCCATTCCAACACCTTAACATTTTATGGAACTCTGAAATTTGACAGGAACAGTCAGGACTCACTGCTCAAGCTCCCAACCAGGCTCCATTCCAACACCTTAACATTTTATGGAACTCTGAAATTTGACAGGAACAGTCAGGACTCACTGCTCAAGTTGCACTCCCAACCATATCCCAACGGATAGGATCTGTCAGCCCTTTTCTGTCACCTTTTCATGCCCTTTCTGTTTTGTAGAGGGCCTGCATTGACTTCGCCATAAGTGCCAAGCCCCTGACCCGCTACATGCCTCAGAACAAGCAATCCTTCCAGTACAAGATGTGGAAGTTTGTGGTGTCCCCTCCCTTTGAGTACTTTATCATGGTCATGATTGCACTCAATACTATAGTGCTAATGATGAAGGTTAGTGGGTTCTTACTGAATCTTTGCAATTTGGGGCTGGTGTTTGTGGTGGTGGCTGGAGAGGCTTTGTGCTTGCACCATGAGATCTAGGGGGGAGCAGGAGCAACCTGGGAGCTGCAGGAGCAGCCACCACTGCCCATTTCCCTGGTGGGATTCCTTTGGTGTTCCAAGGGAGGTGGTTTAGCTGTGAGGAGATCCTGTGAATGGGATTCCAGTGTTCCAAGCCAGGTTGGCTAAAGCCTTGAGCAACCTGTTTTGGTGGGAGATGTCCCTACCTAGGGCAGGAGATTGGGACTAGATGATCTCTAAGGTCCATTCCAACCCCTTAATATTCTCTGATTCTCTGGTTATCCTCTGGTTTTGAAAATGTTCTTCCTCCCTCCTGGTCTGTGTGGTGTTTACAGGTGTCCACCAGAAACAGTCTCCAGTCTTGGGTTGTCTCCAGCTGCCCCATTAGGATAGCATGTAGGCAAGAGTGTGTTTCTGGAGAGCCATGAATAACTGTGTTGTAACCCCAAATCTTATTAAAGTGAGCACAAAATGTGACACTCAACCGAGCAGGACCTTTGCAGTCAGGCAAGTCAGCTGGGAAAGGTTTTATTCTGCCACTGATCTTCCAGTAACAGCCTTTCTTCCATCCTGCTTTAGTTCTATGATGCTCCAGAAGCATATGAAGAAATGTTGAAATGCCTGAATATTGTGTTTACATCCATGTTTTCCATGGAATGTGTGCTGAAGATCATTGCCTTTGGTGTGCTGGTATGTGCCTTCCTCCTTTCCTTTCACCTGTTTCCTCTCTTCATGAAATGCTCATATTTCATGATGTGCATTTCAAAACAAGCAAACCAAATAACCCCAGGATCCCTTTATCCCCCTTGTGCTTTCATTTGGCAGAATTATTTCCGAGATGCCTGGAATGTCTTTGATTTTGTCACAGTGTTGGGAAGTATTACTGATATTTTAGTAACAGAGATTGCGGTAAGTACAGTTTGCTCAATTTGCTTCATTTAGAAACAAAGCTGTAACCTGTCAAGACATTGCACCTTCTCCCTACCAGCCTTATTCCCTAGAGCTGCCTCTGGGCCTCATGATGTCCTTGGGTGACCTGGCAGCCTGTTTCCATAAGCTCTGCTCTTTCCACAGAGCTGAGCACAGCTGTCTGCCCCAAAGACTCATGTGAAAAGCTCTGATGAGAACGACAGTACTAGTGACTCTGCCAGGAAGCAGCTCTCTTGCTCAGCAAACAACTCTATCCCCAGGCCATTTTTGCCTATTCATGGAAAAATCCTGTTGAATTTAATAGAGGGAAAAGACCAGAAGGCTCCTGTAGTGTGAGGTGCTTTGCAGGGCACATATGCCTGTCCCCTGGGGCTCTGCCCAGTTGTAGTCACGGGGCAGAGTGAGGGTGAAAAGAGCAGTGAAGAGGGGAGAGGTGATGGGAATGTGGAGCCCACGCAGTCTGGGGTGGGGGAATGTTTCTGTTCCATGCACAGAATCTCTGTGGGGCAATTAAGAAACAAACAACTTTCCCATAGGATTTTTTTGCCCTACAAGGGCTTGCCAAACATACTAAGAAATGATGAGGCTGCTGTTCCCTAGCTAATGGGTCCTGTAGATCACACAAAGTGTACAGTCTTGCCATTCAATTCTAAAGGATTTTTCTATCAGGGCAGCAAAATGTCTGTCTCAAGCCTTGATAGTGTGATATTATCCAATTTAAAAATTGCTCCTCTCCTCTCCCAGTGCATGTCGTAGCTGATGATATTGTATCTGTATGTGATGAATTTGAACTTTAACATGATTTTTTTCCCCTCAGTCTCTGGGATTTGCTGATAGATCTGTATTGTGTGTGTTAAGAACTATGACCCCAAGGCTTCTTTACAGGTGGTGGTGAAGACCATATTACTGCTTCTGGAGAGATAATTGTGTTGTAACCCCAAATCTTGCTTTAAATTCTTGTTGAATAAATTTTTACTAACCTCCTTGGTATAGGAAAAAGTACAAATCCCCAAAGTTTTACTCCCCACACAAATGATGTTCATTTAACAGCTGGTGAATCCTATCACATAGGCTTTGGATTGCCTTTTGTTTTCAGTGCAGCCAGGCTAAAGAGTTCCTCAGATCATACCCAAGGTCTGAGTTTCACCTCTCTGAGTGCTCAGATTTATTGCACTGTGGGAAGGCACTGGTTGTCTCCACTCCCTCTGCCATGGGACATGCTTTCTTGTCAAAGGCACCTAAACTTTTGCCATGGTTGAAAATCTGTGAAAACATTTGCAAGTCAGCTACAGACAGAGTGACTCTTCTCTTTCACCTCTCCTTTGGCCACTTTTCCTGGGAGGAAGTAGCACAGCCAGTTCACACGTGGTAAGGGAATCTGTGGTCTCTCTGAGATGGATGTCTTCTCCTTCAGGAAGGTCTCTCCTTTGCCACACCAAGCCCACATGCTGCTGCTTAAATTCCTCCTTTGTGGAGCTATTTCACAGGCAGAGAGCAGCCACCAGTGTTGCCCATTCCCTGCTTGGCAGGTAGTGGTCCCAGCTCAGTCGAAGGCCATTGCCTCCCCCTCCAGCTCCCACAGGGAGGCCCAGCCTTGGTGAGGGTCTCTGGCACCTGTGGAATTGGCTATGGACTGATCAGGTTGGACTGTGAGATGTCACTGAATGTGACAGCATCATCCTTCCCCTCCACAGTGATCTCTCTGATTTCCAGCATCAAAGACAGCAGTGATTTGGGACTGCCTTTGCAATGGGAATTGCCTCTAAAAACAATCAGGAAACTCCAGTAGGGTTGACCAAGCAGCTATGTATCTTTCCATCCTCCTCCCAGGTGGTAATAGAAAGGCTTTTGGTTTATGAGCAACCAGATCCATTAAGTCCTTAGAGAGGACTTTCTTATGTAGGTCAGCAGCTTCCCCTGGCAGCATCCAATAAGAAACTGATCACAAGCATCTCTTTAATATAAAACCCTTATGCCCCCCAGTACCACTCCAGCCCTGACCTCTTGGTCCTCTATCTGTGGCTACAGACCTATTTGAGCTCTGCTCTCTCTATATATCCTCTTTTCTCAGCAATGAGATGGGGATTGGCCTCTTCTCCCAAGTACCAAGCCATAGGACAAGAGGAAATGACCTCAAGTAACCAGGGGAAGTTTAGGTTTGATATTAGGAACAATTTCTTCGTGGAAAGGGTGGTCAGGCATTGGCACAGGCTGCCCAGGGCAGTGGTGGAATTACCATCCCTGGAGGGATTTAAGAGATGTGTGGATGTGGCACCTGGGGACATGGTTTAGTGCTGGGCTTGGCAGCACTGAATTTGATGATCTTAGAGATCTTTTCTAACCTAAACAATTCTCTGATTTCTGTGTCACCATCATGTCTCCTTTCCACATGCTTTTCCCTGCAGACAGAGTATCCAGGGATCATCTCCCCCCACCTTCTTGGTAGATTTGTTTCTCAACACTTCTTTCATGCAGCTCCTCTCTGATCTCTCTCCAGCCCCAGCTGCAGCAGCACTCCCATCCCCATGGGATAGTTCTTGTAGCCACTGGCACACACTTCCTTAAGCTACACACATCCATCTCAGCTTCAGACAGGGACAGTAGGCTGAGAGGTCAAAGGCATCGAGCTGAGGAGGCTCTTTGCATCACTGCTTAGTTACATCAGTGGGTGTTTGCAGTGATGCCCCAAGGATCACATTTATTACAAGACTGATAATGGCAGCAAATAATGGCAGTTGTCAGGGTACCTCTCATGGAGCAGTTCATCCTGCTTCAGCCACTGGCATGTGGTAGATGTGTCTTGTACCAGGGGCTCCACTGCCACTACAAGCCTTCCTGGCCTCAGTGCCAGGTTGGATGGTGCTTGGAGCAACCTGGGCTAGTGGAAGTTGTCTTACCCATGGCAGGGGGTTGGAACTGGATGATCTTTAAGGTCCTTCCAACCCAAACCAGTCTGGGATTCTATGATTCTCCCCTTCCAGTGCTGAGGATGGAACATAAGCTGAAGGATCCAACACTCTGCTCCTGTTCCTTTTTGTTGGCTCCATGAGAGGTTGCAGCATGGATTATTCTAACCCACAGCACATCAAGGGGGGAAACCCAAGGGGTCCCAAATCTGCCTTGTAATTCCAGGACTGTTTTGCTGCCTGCAAAGTGGCACAATGCAGGTCTATTCTGACAGAGTTCCACTTTGAACCATCTTTGTAATATTTTATTAAACTGAACTTGCACCTAAGTAATTTAAATACTTGTGGTATTTAGAGCCAACTAAAAATGTAGGAAAAGGCTGAAAAACTTGATGTAGTGATGCAAAATGCTGATTACAAACAGCAGGGACCAGTGGGTGCCTCAGTGGCAGAGCACAGCCCAGGTGTGTGTGGCCTCAAGCCTTCAATCCCAACCTCTCTTTGCCCTTTATATTTCCAGGTAGGGCAGAGCAGTAGTAACTAAGGCTGGGGATGAGCATCTGCTCTGCACAAAGTGCTGAATCTTACTTCACCTTCCTCAGTGCATGACTAGGGGTGCAGAAGCTCTCTCAGGGGGCAGAGAATAACCAGAGAGGAGAACAGGTCTTGATTCATCACAGCCCACAGCTGTGTCCCCTAAAGAGGATGCTGTCTTCTCCATTTGCCTTCCTCACCTTGTCCTCTCCTTGGCTGATGGGCAGCCATGAGGAGAGTTGGGTGGCAGTCCCAGTTACTCCTTCCCTGTGCATCCAGCCCTCTTGTCACCCTTCCCATGGAGGGTTCCTCAGCTGAGAAGTCCATGTGACAGCTACAACATGAACCTGACTGTCAGTCTGTCCCTGTAACATCCACCCCTGGTGCTCTCCAGGTCCCTGTGAGAGGAGATGATTTCTAGGTGTGACATTGAGATCAGGTTCACAAATAGCTGCCAGAGCACTGTTTTTCTCCACGACTATATTTTCCAGCCCTAAGTGTTCTCCAAGGTAAATCAACCTGCTCACCTGGGTGGTCTCATGTTGAGAGACTTGGCTTCCACCAGCCTTGCTGCATTGGTCCTTTTAACCCACTGAAAAAGTAAAGACAAAAGGAAAAGAAATGTGTTGATTAATTGCGTTGTTTTAATTTACTAGTCATGTCATATGTAATTTCCTTTGTGATTGTAGTGGAGTATCTATCTTTTTTTATTTCCTTAGGCAAAAACATGTATGTCAGTTTTTTACCCTCTCAGTAATTGAGGTGAAACAGGTAGCAATAAGGAGGAGGTGTCCATAGACACATCCAGGCCTCAGGAGGCCAAGGGGGTGTTCAGCAAACTGACATCTATTTCTATGCCTGGAAATACAAAAAACATCCTGAGAAGTGTTTGTGAATTGTCTCCCAATTTGCATTACAAACCAAAATGCAAATCCCTACTGCACTTTCTGTGTTACCTTTAGGATCTCTGAATCTCCTTGGCTTTGAAGCATCTTTTTTCTTTAGAGAATGCCCACAAAATAACACCTCCAATAGTCCAACAGGGTTTCTTTTTTTTTCCAGTGAAATTTTCAGAGTTTCCTTTTTTGCTTGTCCTGATTACTCATTTTCTCTTTTGTTTCCTGTTTTTGTTCTTTATTTCCCTTCCCTACCTGCTGAATCACGTCATCCAATCAACATACAATGCGAAAACCATGTCTCCGTCTGTATGTTGTGCACCTGCTGCTCAAAACTAAACCAATTTGTAAATAATCCTTGCCAATATCCATCCATGACAACATCACATATAGGACACGGTTGGTTTCATTGAATTTAAACAATTCTTTAAATTCTCTGCTTTGATTTTTTTTTTTTCTCTCGTTTTTCTTTGATTTAATCTGTTTTTTTTATTTTGGGGGATGAGATTTCTGATTGCACTGGTGAAAAAGCCTCACTTGCAGCGTGTCTCAAACTGCCTTCTGGCCTGCACCTCCTTCCCTGGGCTCATTGGTGACGTGAGGCTAAACCAGTTACCAATAGCCTGTTCTCTGCTCTCTGTTACACACAACTGTGCTCAAGGGGAGACTCACACTTGCTTTATTTCAGTGGGAAATGGGGGCAGATGAGATGCTTCTCAAGAGCCAAGATTGGCTGGTTGGGGAAATCCTTGGGTGTGTAATGATGGTACCAAATCAGCTCTTGGAAAGTGAGTTTTGTGTCTTTTACCATGAGCTTTCTGCAGAGGGAAGCAGTGGGATTAACACAGCTGCCTCACAGGTATTTTAAGCCCAAGGCAAAAGGTATTATTGTAAGGCAAAACCATCTTTGAAGTGATGGCAGATTTGCTTCCCTCAAATCAAAAAAGAACTCCTGGGAAAAACTGATCTTTACTCAGTTCTGAGTATTCTCTGTGGTACCAGCCCATAGAAGCATTTTGCCACCCCAGTGGACACAGAGTCCCTGGATGCAAAGCAACATCTCAAGTAAAATGCAGAAATCATGTTATGAACAGAGCTGAAAAGTACCAGGAACCAGATCTCAGTGGGAATTGAGTGCCTGATTCCAAGGATGCCTTTGGAATGACTGGCCTTTGTCTTTGGAAATCATAAATGAAGCAAAAGACAACGAATAACAAAAATATGAATGACAAAAAGACCAAACAAATGACAAAAGACAATGAATAAAGAAAAATGCAATCGAAAATACATTTTTTTTCCATTCTAAATTATCTTGATTATGGTTAGTAACAGAAATGAGACCATAAGGTTATCCAAAATACTTGCTTAGCTACCTGACAACAGCTCTTGGATCTGTGTTAACATCACTATTTCCTGTTGCACAGTTGCTGTTAAGAAAGAAATCAGAGTGAATCCTCATGCCAGGCTGCACTTAAGCTCCATGGATGGCCATGGAGGGTCACAAGGGGGATTTTCTGCTAGGAAGAAGCAAAAAGGAAAGTGAGTGTGCAAGTTAAAAGTTTGTCTAGTGCAATCCTGGAACTGCTAGGAAGAAGCAAAAAGGAAAGTGAATGTGTAAGTTAAAAGTTTGTCTAGTGCAACCCAAGAAGGGAATCCTCTGTGGTGGCTGGAACTGCTACAGGTGTGTGGGAGCAGTGAGGGTTGTCTGTTGCACCCCTGGCCCAGGTGAACAGAAAAGTGCTGTGGCATCAGCTGTGCCTATGAAAATGTGCTGGGAAAAATCAGTTTATCTCCATCTGACTAAATTTTGGCCTTTTGGCTGTCCAGGTTAAAGATTTAAATGTCTACCCTGCAGTTTGTTAGCATTGGAGTCACTATGGTCATAGAAACAGGTCTCACTTGGCATCCAAGTGAGGCCTTTGGAGCACCATGTTGTCCTCTGGAGCTACCTTCTTCCTTCCAGTGGTGGTGATTGGAGACTGCACTGGTACAGCAGGAGCACCAAAGTTGAAAGGGAGCTTGGAGAAGAAGAGACTGAGTGGAGACCTCATAGAAGTCTGCAGCTTCCTTGTGAGGGGAAGCAGAGGGACAGGTACTTCTCTCTGCTCTCTGGTGAGCAGTGACAGAACCTGAGGGAAGGGCTGGAACTGTGTCAGGGGAGGTTTATGTGGATATTAGGTAAAGGTTCTTTCCCCAGAGGTGTTTGGGCACTGAACAGCTCCCCAGGGCAGTGGGCACAGCCCCAAGGCTGACAGAGCTCCAGGAGTGTTTGGCCAATGCTCTCAGGCACAGGGTGCAGTGTTGGGGTGTCCTGTGCAGGGACAGGAGTTGGACTGATGATCCTTGGGGGTCCCTTCCAGCTCAGAACATTCTGTGATTCTGTGAAGTAGGGAATGAGGAGATATCTGGGCATCACAAACAAAATCATTTTTCCAGCATTCCTGGCTCAGGATGGAAGGACTAATAATGATACATATGTAATGGCAGAGTCCTCAAGACATGGGCAAGTGAGGGAAAAATCTTCAGCCTCTTAAAATCAGCAATGATTTCCCCAAGCTTCAGAAGAAGCCAAGACCCTGTGCAAGGTTCAGGAACACGTCTTCAGTGCTGGCAATGCCATGGACATTTAAATGGGAACATGGCCATTTCCTCAGCAGGAGTTCCTTAGCAGAATAAGTTAATTCTTCTTGATGACAGATGAAGAGAAGTGCTAAAGCTTCCTGAATGATCCCATTTTTGGCTTGGTCAGATGCCTCTTCCCACAGCTCTTTCTGCATCCCTGAGGACAGTGGGCACAGCTCCTGTGCTGGGCAAGAAACCACTCTGCTGCTCAAAGTGCTGGAGGAACAGCTCCAGGGAATGGCTGTACTCCTGTACTTCATGGTTTTTCTGCTTTCAGTATGGAAAACTCTGGGGCCTCAACAGAAGAAGGACATGGAGCTGCTGGAGCAAGTCCAGAGGAGACCATGGAGATGCTCCAAGGGCTGGAGCCCCTGTGCCATGGAGCCAGGCTGGGAGAGCTGGGGGTGTTCAGCCTGGAGAAGAGAAGTCTCCAGGGAGACCTTAGAGTCCTTTCCAGTACCTAAATGGGCTCCAGGGGAGCTGGAGAGGGACTTTGGATAAGGCATGTGGTGACTTTAAACTGACGGAGAGTAGGTTTAGGTTAGATATTAGGAAGAAATTCTTTAATTGAGGGTGCTGAGACACGGGCACAGGTTGCCCAGAGCAGCTGTGGCTGCCCCAACCCTGAGAGTGTTCCAGGCCAGGTTGGACTTGAAGCAACCTGGGCTGGTGGAAGGTGTCCCTGCCCATGGCACGAGGGTGGAACAAGATGATATTTGAAGTTCCTTCCCACCCAACCCAGTCTGTGATTCTATGAAAACACCCTAAGAAAGGGTGAAAGCCCAGGTTGCCCATGGTGGGACAGCTGTCAAGGCCACTTATTTATCTATTTCTCTCCTGCTTTGCAGTTTCTTTCAGGGATGAATTCCTCATCTGAGCTCTGGTCATGTTCAGGTTGCAGGAAGCAGTTGCCCAGCCATGCCCAGATAGCCATGCCCTGACTGGTGACTGGGTGTCCTCAGTACCTTCCTCTTTTAGGAGAGCAGTGCCAGGCCAGGGGGTCCTGCTAGTCCTCAGGTGGATCATAAATCTCTGGTCTCTCTTGTGAGCATCTGTGCAACAGGAAGGTGAACAAAAACCTGGAAAGAATCACCTTGATAATCCATATGATCATGTTCCAGAGGTGGCTAAGCGGGAGGAGAATTGCTCTAAAACACTGTTATACCCAAGAAATATTGCAATGTGGAGTTTCCCCTTTAGCTGCATGTGGTTCTGATTCCTGCCTGGAGAGTTGAGGGGTCGAAGGATGGGTTTTCTACCTGATGTGCTGAGGGTTACACACGTGGAGCCCTTCCATCCATCACCAGCGTGTGTAATTTTGCCTCCCTACGAGCAGTGCAGAGAACCTCCTTCGAGCCGTCGGAGTATGTGGGTGATGGGGGATTTTCCTGGGTTGTGAGTGATTCCCTCAAGCTGTCACTGGGGAGGTGGCAGTGCAGGAGTTAATTAGGAAGGGTTTGGGGCTCAGGATTTGTCCCTCCAAATCCTAGGGAATGTGTTATAGACACACCTGCAGAGCTTTGAGCCCCAGGTAGCCCTGGGTAGCCTGTGCTCAGCATGGCCTTGCAGCAGCCTGGCCCAAAGCAGATGTTAAGCATCCTGTCAGCTGTGATTATGAGGTTATAGCAAAGTCTGAGCAAGACAATATTCTTGCTGTTAAGCTGCAACAGTGTGGAAAGAGGGAGGTTGGCAGGGTCACAGTCTGAGATGGATCCTGCAGGCACTGCCTGTGCACCTGCTCCTCCTCGGAGTGTTAAGCTTGTGCATGGCAAAGATCTGACCTGAGCAGTGCTCTGAAGTTAAACATTTGTCAGAGTTTCAGGCCTGTCAACACTACACATAAGGTCTGATCCAGTTCACACTGGTGAGGAGGATTTCCATGTTTAAAATGGGCTCTGGGTTACACCTCTGCCCTGTGCTGAGACCTGCTCTGTGGAGGGTATCAGCCCCACAGCTGGCACAGGGTGACAAGGACCAGATTAGTGCTGGCACCCTGTTATCCAGCTGAGGTGCAGCTCTGCCCCATGGGTCTTACAGGACCTGCTAAGGTGAGTTCAGCTGGTGGTTGTGAAGGGAAGGTAAGCAATGTGCAAAACAAACCCAAAGCTGATGCTGAGAGACCAAAGTGTCAGTGCCTGTTTTACTGCCCTTGCACAACCCAGGGGAATCCCTTGCTTGTGCTTTGCCTGCCCGAGCTGAATTCTGCTGCTGACTTGAATGAGCTCAGTGTTGTCTGCTCTTTCATTGAACATACCTTGTGCTTTTCTCTTTTCTCTTTATTTGAAGATGAGTCTGATATACAGTCTGTGCCTAACTCTGAGCTGCTTGTGGTTTTAACATGAGAGAAACCGAGTGCATGCCTGAGACTGATTTCTTGAACTCTTTGATGGGATTGGTGGAATGCAATGCTAATGGCCCCAAAACTGAGCTGGCATTAAAAGAAACGAATAGATCCAACAAGCCCCCCAATTTCAGCATGAGCTCTGTAGCCAAATGAGCAAGAAACATGGGTCAGTTCACTATGACTGGGTGTCTTCTGGTAAAACAATAATACAAGGGAAATACTATTTTTGCTCATCTTTACCAACAAGAGCTCCTTATGATTGCATTTTCTGCTTCAGTGCTTGCTAGTTTAAAGTGGGATGTTTGCTCTCTTTAGCTCACTCAGTCAAATAAGTGACTGTGAACAGAGATTCACACCTAAGTGAATTGGTATCAGTATGGAAAGGGGGAATATTTTTCATCTCCTTAAAATAGGAGGGCAAGAGGGATCTGGCTTTTGCATGTTTTGTTTTGGAAAGAACCCTCTCTAGATTAGCTCATTGGGGCAAGAATCCTCTTTTCCCTGAAGGAAAGACCAAAAAAATGGGAGGTGGGGTGGGGAGAATCCTACAAACCAAATGGAAATCACAATCTGTCTCAGCAGTTCTTTGATCCACCTACAAAGGCACATTGAATGCTAATTTGAAAAACCAGCAGGTTCCTAAGGCCTCGTCCTGCTGTTGAACACTCAACCTCCCCAATTGACTCGCTGCCATTGATCCATCTTCCAAATCAGTCTTGCTGGTGCCATTTCTCCTTGATGAACCTGTCCAGTTCCATGTTGTATAAACCTTTAAAACCTTCAGGTTGGAAAACCTCCTCATTCCTTCAAGGATGTTCTAATCTTCACTGGACAATGAGGCTGTATACGCTGTCCTCTGCAACTGTCTTGGCTTAACTTCAATCCATTGTACAATTCAGCTGACCAAGACTTCCAAACCACTTCATTCTTCACCAAATGAAAATTGGGCACTATTCCCTCTCCCTGAGTCCTTAGGGGGAGAAAATCTGCCTTACTCAAAGCAAATCACACCTCCCTGGACAGTGTGAAAGGGCCTTTTTTATCATTGACCCAGTAGCAGAGGGGAGGGCTCTTGTGGAGAGGGATTTTCTCATACTTGCTGCATGTGGAGTGATCTGCACTGACGAATGTTTCTTTTGGAAGGTTTTCTGGTGGCCGATTTGCTGCTTAGATCGTGAAGCTGGTAATTTTAATTTCTTTTTTGCGGGCTGTGGTTTCTAAGCGCGTTAATTTCTGAAGGACACAAAACCTTTACTTTCCACAGGACAACTTCATCAACCTCAGCTTCCTGAGGCTCTTCAGGGCAGCAAGACTTATCAAGCTCCTTCGCCAGGGGTACACAATCCGCATCTTGCTCTGGACATTTGTACAGTCTTTTAAGGTGAGTGTTAGGCAAGGGAAGAGACACAGGGAGATGGTCATGCTTGGCATGTCTGTAGCATCCTCCATTGAGGATCAAAGAGCTTCCCTTGCCACAGGAACAGCCTCTTTGCACCACTACAGAGCAATTAAAGCAATATTAATTCCTCAGAAAAGCTAACTGGTTAGCACTGACCATCCCCTGAACATTGTATTTTGGAAGATGAGTCTGATGGTCATGTTTGGCACATCTGTAGCATCCTCCACTGAGGAGTAAAGTGCTTCCCTTTGCCACAGGAACAGCCTCTCTGCACCACTGCAGAGCAACTACAGCTCTGTCCATCCCCTGAACACTGTGTGTTGGAAGATGAGTCTCAAAGGTTGCTGATGCAAGTCCACAGAGCTCAGGTTGTCCTTGGAACTACCACAAAATCCCTCTAGCTACTAAGCCTTGAGGTTCAGACATTTGCATAAGGAAGTGGTGATCTGATTAATAATTAGTTGGGCACTGAACAGCTCCCCAGGGCAGTGGGCACAGCCCCAAGGCTGACAGAGCTCCAGGAGTGTTTGGCCAATGCTCTCAGGCACAGGGTGCAGTGTTGGGGTGTCTGTGCAGGGGCAGGGGTTGGACTGGGGATCT
>NW_008664102.1:34531-36115 GCF_000695815.1 Acanthisitta chloris | reverse complement strand
TGCTGGATTCCCCATGGGCTGTATAACTTCTCTCCTGCCCTGAGCATCACACAGACTAGCCCTAGGGCAAGACTTCTCACTGTTGCAGCTATTATTAATTGAGAGGTATTAATTACCTCCTCATTTACCCCAAGTGGAAAGCAGCTATCACTCTCAGCTTGGGTGACATCATTACAAACCTTCACCGATTTCTTGCTAAAACTCATTTTGTCCTCCTGGGATTGCAATCTGTGCCTGTTTCAGAGCAGGAACTTGTTTCTGGGATGTATATTTTTTTTCTCAGACTATATTTGCAGCAAGGTCATTAAAATTTGATGTCCATACAATTATGCATAGAAAGTGCCCATGCCTGCTGGTAGCTCCAGTCCTCACTGCAGAGGTTGGGATTGTGTTTTCCCTGCTTGTAAGGATGTATAGAGAGCCCTTGGAAAGCCCAGGCTGTTTTGTGATTGATGAATACCTATCTCCAGGGAATTGTCTTCTGAAACCTGCCAGAATTGTTCATATTCTCTCCCCAGTTCCTTCACCTGAAGGACAAATGCCACAAAACACAGTCCTGCCCAGGAGTTAAATGCTACTGCCTGCTCTATGTATTTGCTGTCATTAATACCTCCTTCTCCTTTCCCACAGGCCTTGCCTTATGTGTGTCTCCTCATTGCAATGCTTTTCTTCATCTATGCCATTATTGGAATGCAGGTAAAAATTGTAGATTTAATTTTGATTGTAAGCAGTTTGGGTTTGTTCAGGGTGCAAACAAAATTGTAGATTTAATTTTGATTGTAAACAGTTTGAGTTTGTTCAGGGTGCAAATGGGTTATTGCCTCCACAGCAGGAGCAGCAACCGGATTGGGATGAGGGGAAAGGATCTTCTTGTCTGGTGTCAGGTAAATTAGAAGTACAGAAAAGGCCACTCCTTCTACCCTTATTGCCAGGTTTTTGTGTTGTGGGTGTACAAAAAGAGTGGTCAGGCAAACCAGCTGTGGGGGTGAGCCTGTATCACTGCATCTCTGGGGACAGCAGTGCACATCTGTGTCTCCTGCAGGAGAGGACATCCCTTCCCCTGGGTATGACACATCCAGAGGCTGAGAGCAGGGAGCAGCTCAGGCTCTGCACCTTTCTGAGAAGAATGAGCAAGTTTTCTTGGTCTGGGATGGAACCATTGGAAAGGGTCTCTGTGAATACAAAGCACATTAACCTTGTGGTTTTGCCCATTTGATCTCCACAGCACATTTTACCCTCCTCTTCAGCACAGAATTTATTCCAGCTTTTGAGGTCCCTTAAGCCAGGACAAATTATCTTCCTGCCTTGTTTTCCAACTCTACTTAATCCACCTTCACTGACCATGTCCATGTGAGGATGTGTTTGGGCTGAATCACTTGTGTTTCTGTGGCAGGTGTTTGGGAACATTGCGTTAGATGATGAAACCTCCATCAATCGGCACAATAACTTCCGTACCTTCCTCCAAGCCCTGATGCTTCTCTTCAGGTCAGTAGAGTATAAAACAACATCTGACTTCTATGTCAACAGCAAATAAGTCTTTGTGCACAGACCAGTTTAGCTGCTGAGACTGGGAAATCCTCTAAG
>NW_008664102.1:26525-34504 GCF_000695815.1 Acanthisitta chloris | reverse complement strand
CTCTTCAAAAATCTGATTCAACACATCATCATCTCCACAAAGTGTCACCCAGTGCTGTGACATCCCATGACAACTCAGGCAGAAGCTTAATATAGGACAGAACCTCCCTGTAGAACTGATCTATGGGTTGTCTGTCATGAAGCTTGATTTCTTTTCTTTTTAAAGTGACAATCCCTTCAATTGGTCATTTTTGCATTACCACCAAGTTAACACCTCATACACCAACCCCACCTCTGTCTCAGACTGAAAGTGTTTCCTTCTGGGCTCACTCTGCCTGGAAAGGAAGCATTTTCAAATGCAAACTAGTTAAATTGGCAGCTTTTCATTTTCAGACCAGTCGAAGTGCAGGCCCTGCTCCAACTGGGGCAGCTTAGGGGGATGTCTCTTATCTGCTGTAGGGTGTGGAGACCCCATGGTTAGCACCAGCTCTGGCCCCAGCAGTGCCTGCAGCCACACTGAGCCTCAGCTCTGAGGATTATGTGATGCTTGTAACTGGATCCCTTGCCTGGGATTTGGTTTCCATAGTTTCTGTGAAGCCAGATGGAAAGGAAATTAGCCCTTTCTAGCTCAATAATCACAGCTCAAAACTCTGAATGTTAATAAAACTGGATGATTACTCAGTCTCATGTCCAGACCTCGTGGTTCCTTCACAGTCTGTCCTGGACACCACAGTGGGACTGAGGGGCAGAGGCAGCAGGATGGGGAGCAGGTTGCTGCACAAGGGAATGAGACCACAGGACTCAGCCACCACCAATGGGGGAATCTCCTGTACAATTCAGAGTAGCCTGGAAGTTATTTCAGTGTACATGGAGCACTGAGTTTTCTCAAAGACCAGGAGGAAGGTTTGTGTGCTGGTGTGGGGATCCAAAGCACATCAACCTGGTATTTCTCCCCATTTGAGGGAAGTAGGAAGTCAGATAAAGCATATCTGAATACCCCACAGCTTTGAAACCCTGTGTGCTCACTGCAAGTGATTTATTTTCAGGCTAAACCCTCTGGGGCTCCAAAGTTTTTCCTTTTAGTTGTTTTTTTCTCTCAGTAGTAGAAGTTAGAGGGGGAGGAGGGAAATGGTGAAGAACACCCAGAGATTGTCATGAAAAGGGGACCCAAGTCACTCAACTAACCAGACCATCCTGGAATGTCATGAAAAGGGGACCCAAGTCACTACAACTAATCAGACCATCCTGGGATTTATCTCCTGAAAGTGAAGAACCCTGGTTTTATTTCCCATCATCTCCTTTGGCTTTAGGGCCAGCACCAGGACAGAAGTGTTGGCTGCTTCAAAAGACAACAGTCTAAACTCTGTTTTCTTAGCTTTGCACCGGACATGTTAAAATCAATCTGCTTTTATTCTCCATAAAAGCAATAAAGCTTTAAGCCTTCCTAAGCCTGTCCAGTTTCTTTTACCCCACTGTGACAGAAGGAAATGTTCTTACTCCTTTCTCTCTCCTGCCAGCAGGCTGGTAGCTCCAATTCCCAGTGTAAATATAGTCTCTCCACCTGGACACAACCTTCCACCTAATTAATTGAGTTAATTAGGCACAGTAATACTGCAAGGTGGCTGTCCCCCTTGGGTGTGCAATGTGGAGGGGGTGGATAAGCTCACCCTGTGCCCTAACATCCACAGGAGTGCCACGGGGGAAGCCTGGCACGAGATCATGCTGTCATGCCTGAGCAACAGAGCCTGTGACCCACTCTCTGGCCTCACCAAAAAGGAGTGTGGCAGTGATTTTGCCTATTTCTACTTCGTCTCCTTCATCTTTCTGTGTTCCTTCCTGGTAAGTTGGTCCCAATCCTTTCCAAAGTGGAGGTGTTGGAGTGGTTCCCCCCACCCCCCATCCCTTCCCTCTTCACCCCTTTGCCTCCTCCTTCTCCCTCATTGTAGTTTACACAGCTTCACTAAACCCCATTTACCATCCTGGTGATAAAATCCCTTTAATCCTCAAAGAGATCATTTAGTCATTAGTTTCAATGGAAGGGGTTTATCTTTTCCCTCACAGGGGGGTCTAATATTTGGAATTAAGCATTAATCGGTTTTGTCACAATTTGTAACACATTCCTTTGAAGAAGGAGATTGGGGAGGGCAGGGTGAGCATGGCTAGGATGGCACCAGTTCAGAAGCACTTGCAGCAGGCAGCTGGGAGTGTCATACTCATTTGCTGCCTTGTGTTTGGGTTTGTTTATCAAATAAATGCAATAATCACTTTCTTCTGCCAGAAAAAGCTTTAGATGTGAAAGGACTCAGAGCTGCTGTACTTGGTTTGTGCTCATGACCATTGTACAGGGTTGGGGATGAGCTTTAAGAGGTATCAGTGTCCTCCTGACCACTTGCATCCCTAAACATCTCTCTGCTCCTGGGGCTTGGTTCACTTTCCTGCAGCACTGGGACAGAGGAATGGAAAACCAGGGACAGAGACCCAATTAAACTTCAGGCAGGAGGAGATGAAAGTCACAGCTCCGGAATGTACCAAAAAGCTGAATAAGCCAATGTTCAGTTCCATGAGTTTGCTTTCAAATCTCAGATTGGGTGCTTTGTGCAGCTAATTCCTGCTATCAGCAGAGCCCTTTCACCAGCAAAAGGAGGGACATGTAGCAGTTTGATGCTAGACATAGATAGACCAACTTCAGTGGTCCTTACTGAGCTCCTTTGTCTAACTGCTGTTGCCCCTTTGACACCCCATGCATTATTTCATCTGCATATATTGAAAAACTTGAAGCCCTGAAAGCTTATACAGAGTTAATGCTCCATTTGCTGACTCCTCAGTGAAGCTACAGCACTATTTTAAAGCCTTGCACAAATGCCTGACCCAACCTCAGATATTTTCAGAGTTATTTTCCAAGTGTATTATTGTTCCTGAAGACTTTTATTTAAAACAACAACAACAACAACAGCACATCTCCCCTAGAGTCTCCCTGGCTGTATCAGCTTTCCCACCCTAAATGCAGTAGCAGAATTGGAGGCTGCAGCACATCTGTGCAAAACCAGCTCTGTGTGAGCTTTATCCCTGAGTTAGTGCTCTTGGAAAACCCCAGGAAAATGGACCAAGAGAGAGGAGAGCCTTTGTGAGCAGTAAAGCCTCCAAAAGTAAGCAATGGCAAGCCAAGCAGCTGATCTGCTATGGGACAGGGCTGTCACTCATCTCTTAAACTGCATTCAGCACTTCATTGCAGTGAACATCTGGTTCCCCTGAGCAATTAAAGCATTGCAGAGCCTCAGCCTTGCCAGGAGGGCACAGGTTTATGGTTTCTTCGATGCTATGCCATAGGTTAGGAAGGAATTGGATGGTGCATTTGGTTTTAAATGGTGGGTTTGGCTCTTGGTGGATGTGCAGCTTGATATAATTTTCCTCCTGTAGTTTCCAGGAGAAAAATGTAGATTGAAATTGATGTTGAAAAGGATAAGTTGAAATTTATCTGGAAAAATAGAAACAGAAAGTTAAGTATATACAGGAACTTTAGAAACAGCTGGATGCAAGCAAAAGGAAACTGTACCAAGCCATGGCTGGAACTGGGAGCAGTGGGGTCAAGGGGCAAACTCTCAGAAATTTTGCTGTCTTGTGATGCTCTGGGGCCACTGTGCCACATGTGGAGTACCTGCAGGACACAAGTGAGCACTCCTGATATGGTGATAGTACTTGCAGCTTGAACAGCTTGTTGAGAGCTGGTTTGGACATCCCTATCAAGTACTGCCTGGTGCAGCACAACAAGATCCTGGGGTTTGTCTGGGCTGCAGCATAGGAGCCCTACAAGCACACAGGGAGTGAGGTGACATGAAGTTCCATCTCAGCTCCCCAAAGCCAGCAGAGTTTTTTGAGGCCACATTCGAGCTGGCCAGCACTGGACCACAGGAGGGACTTCACACACATCACTGCTGGGGTGGATCCTCAAAAAATAGATGGACTAAAGGTCTAGGAAGTCCCTGATGAGCCTTTGGGGGTGATATGGTGATTCATTATAGCCTGTGCTTGTCTGTACTGATGGATTGTGTGTCCCAGCAAGAGCCAAGACCTTCCTCCCTCCAGATCACACAGGACTATGAATTCTTTAATGCTGCACAAGCCCCAGATTCCACTGCCTGATTTCCTTTTAATGATATCCACATTCAGTTTAATTGTGCTGCCAAACTGCTTGGCCACAGCCCTCCTTGCCCAGCGTGGGGCCCAGGAGCAGCACTGACAGCAGCAGCTCAGCCTCCTGCAAAGGTAAAAAGGAGCACAGGAACATCCATTCCTGTGTGCTCTCCTGCTCTTGTATTCTGCCTGGCTGCAGCTTGATCTTTTCCCATTGAAATCCTTATGATTCTTCCATTGACTTTAATAAGAGGAGAACCTTTATACGCCAGAAGTGTTTGCTGGGCTCTGTGTTAACAGCCATTAGGGACAGGAGCCTTTTGTGTGTCCTGCCCCTCATCTTTCTGGGCATCTTTGAAGGTTTGAATTGTTAGGAGTCTAAAATGGGACATTCAGGCTGAAGAATGGGTTTTCTTCTAGCTGTTCTGGTCCTGATGTGCCTTGATATGAAAATGCTGGAAGAGTTCCCATTGCCTGGTTGGTGAAGCAGCCACTGCAGCCCATGTGCTGCTCTGTGCTGGTGTAGGGTGCAGATGGGGCAGGGAGAGGTGCTGAGCCAGCTGGGCTCTGGGGTGGGTCGTGCTGGAGAGCAGCATCAGGGACTGGGGCTTGGACAAACTCCACAGTCAAACCTGCTGTGTACTGCAGAGCTGGAAGTGACTTGCAGTGTGCAGGGGAGGAGGAGGCAGTGGCAGCATCCTCAGGGACCCATGGCTCCTTTGGAGAGTTTATCCTCTGGGGTGAGGCTGCTTCTTGTAGAAACTACACATGTGGTTAAGGGAATCATGTCCACTCCCTTCCCAGCTTTTCCTTTCTCCTTTCCCCTATCCTCTTTCTCCTCTCCCCTCTCCCCTTTCCTTTCTCCCCTTTCCTCTTTCCCCTTTTCCTTCTCCACTTTCCCTTCTCCCCTTTCCCCTTTTCTTTCTCCCCTTTCTCCTCTCCCCTTTCTCCTCTCCCCTTTGTCTTTCCCCTTTCCCCTTTCTTTCCCCTTTCTCTTTTCTTTCCCCTTTCTCTTTTCTTTCTCCTTTCTTTCCCCTTTCTTTCTCCTTTCCTTCCCCTTTCTTTCCCATTTCCCCTTTCTTTCCCCTTTCTTTTCCCTCTCTTTCTCCTTTCCTTCGCCTTTCTTTCCCCTTTTCTTTCCCTTTCCTTCCCCTTTCCCCTTTCTTTCCCCTTTCCCCTTCTTCCTTTCCCCTTCCCTAACTGCATTCTTGCTTCCCCCTTGCAGATGCTGAACCTGTTTGTGGCTGTGATCATGGACAATTTTGAATACCTGACAAGAGACTCTTCCATCCTTGGGCCCCATCACTTGGATGAGTTTGTGCGTGTGTGGGCTGAGTACGACCCTGCTGCCTGGTATGTACCCTCTGACACTGATGTGGGGACACAAGGACACACTCTGGGTAGAAATACTGTACCTACACACACAGAGCCTAATTTCATGTGAGTACAGCTCCGGAAGGAAAAGGACTCCAAGGCTGGAGGTAACATGGTGGTAAATGCTCCAGTTCCAATTCCCTGTGCACTGGAGATGAACAAACCTGATGTCATTACAAGGGCATTTCCTTCCAATAGGCAGAAACCAACAAATCATGGAAGCAAATTGCACCCTTCTCCCCACACAGCCAGAGATTAATGGGGAAGATCCAAATGATCTTGGCTAAACGGCCAAGAAGAAAAACTGTTTAGCTTTACCGTTGCCTTTGATTTCTACATTCCAGTTTGGAGATAAAAATACCCCAATCCCTTGCTATTGGCAGCACTTTTAGGTAGTGGGAGAGGCTACACCTTGTCACACCTCATTTGTGCAGCATTTTTCTGATTGAGAACCACTTTAATGATGTCCCAAATCCTGTGCAGAGACCTAAGGCCACAGGAGATGATGTGTCACATCTGAGTCAAGTGCTGCAGGCTCAGACTCCATCACCTGCCTTCACCCACCCACTCCCCAGCTGGGAGTGATGTGATGTTCCTCAGTGTAAGGGAGGTTGGCTGAAAACATGTGATGTTTTAAACAGCCATTTCTCATTAAACCCAATGTTTTGATCTTGGAAAGCTCCTTCTAATGACATCAAACAGCACAAGGGAACTTTGCTCTTCTAAATAATCTTTCAGCTTTCAGACTTGCAGCTGAAACATAAGATGTGTGAAATAAGCAGAAGAAAATGCAATCAGCTGAAGTCTGGAAGCATTTCAGTTTTCAGTGAGCCTCTGATAACGTGTTCCTGATGTGTGTGTGTGTTAGAGGAGGGAATGGTTCTCACACACTGCATAGTGAGGGGTTTAGTTTGTGGCTTTATCTCTTTGTATTTCTTATTCAAAGATACTCACAGGGAAAGCTGCACTCTGGGCTTAGGGATCTTAGCAGCAGAGAAGTGGCACAGGGGCTGGAAAGATCCCAGAGCCACTGATGAAGAGGGAATGGCCCTGACTTGTGATCACTTCCAGAGCAAGACTGATTTAATACATTGGGTTTATGCATTGAAAGCTGCAGCACATCAGCCCTGGTGACTGTTATTTTCCTTTTTAGATGCTCTGTCACAGGTCACAGTCATTTCCATGCTATTCTGCAGCTTGGGAATTTGCCTGTTGAGAGACCTTTATTTTAATTTAAAGCTCTACTAATTTTGTATCTATTTTCCTCCCCATGACTTGCTCTGCAATGAATCTCCTCTGGATTTGTTCTGCCTCCAGCTCCTCCAATCCTTCCCTTTTTTCTTTTGTTTGCCTTCAGCAGAGACAGATGCAGAAAGTGTTTGTATAATCAGCATCTCCAACTCCCTGCTAGGATGCAATTAAACTGCTTTAAAAATCTCAGTGAAAATGATTTAGGCTAACTTTAAATGTAAACCTGTTCCAAAATTCCTGCACTTCTCTGAACTGTGAGTGGTTTGAACTAGCTCAAAGCCATCCCTGCTACCAGCCTGCACACATACTAGTAATCTCCAAGCAGATTTTCATTCCCACGTGCTCTGTAACACAGACAAATCCTTTGTGGGGATTTGGCAGGCAATAAATAGCTTTCCCCCCTCTTTTTCCACTCCAGTCCTATCTCTTACCACTAGAAAATCTCAATGAGACTGAAAACTTGGGAGTGCCTGTTCACTCCTTAAAAACTAGCCTTGGCTCTGATTAGCATCTGTGGGAGGAGTAACACACCTGCAAGGGAAAAAATTAGTATCAGTGTGGGGTTTTAATGTTTCTGTGTGCAGGAACTTTCCACCCAGAAGAGGCACAAGTTTACAGATTTCTTGCTCTATTAACTCTGAGCAGAGACATCACATTCTGTGAGTCACTCAGGGGCCAAACCTTTCCCCTTCTCGAGCTGTTTGTGCAGAATATGTCACATATTAAGATCCTGATTCTGTTTTTTTCTAACCTTGTTCCCTTTTTGCTCTGGGGGGAAGTTATTGCTGTTGGCAGAGTGTGTTGGCCACGTGTGAATAGTTCCACTGAAATCACTTCCATTTTCCTAAGTGGGACTAACATTTCCACAATTTAAAAGTCATCTGAAATCCATTCCCAGTTTAAGGCCAGAACTGATCTTTTAATCATTTTGATCTAAGATCTTTCTGGGTTTTCTGATCTTAGAGGTCTTTTCCAACCTATGTGATCCTCTTATTTGGGCTGAACTTGGTCCCTCATCGATCACCACCCTCAATGTCTCTTCTTTGATTGCCCCAAGGAAATGACAAAGGAATTACACTGTTTGTTCCATAGTTTGAACTCCTCAATCAATGAAAGATGCTGCATGGCTAAAACCCACAAGTGTTGTTCTACCTGTGTTATCTATATAACACTTTAAACATAGACTTAACGTGTATTTACATCATATTTGCAATATCACCTTTGGTTTTGTTACAAAACCCAACTTTCTGTAAACTTTTCTGGGGAAAAACATTCAAAAGGAAG
>NW_008664102.1:20223-26457 GCF_000695815.1 Acanthisitta chloris | reverse complement strand
GTGTCACACTCCATGGGGGTAAGTATGGGGGAAAAACTGTTGGATTCAGGGGTGGTAGAAGCCTTGGGCTCACAGAAAAGAGAGAGA
Source organism: Acanthisitta chloris (assembly GCF_000695815.1). NCBI lineage: Eukaryota > Metazoa > Chordata > Aves > Passeriformes > Acanthisittidae > Acanthisitta > Acanthisitta chloris. The sequence continues at coordinate 26,370 of NW_008664102.1, read as the reverse complement.
GAGAGAGAGAAATGGGGAACACAGGGTGGTTTGATGGGGTTGGGAGTTAACCAAGAATCCTTGAAAACACAGGATTTAAGGATGACTTGGCAAAGAAAATCGAATTTCTATGAGCTTTTACTTGTTAAACATATAGAAAGTGACTGCTTTATTTCTCTCATGCCCTTCCCAGTGCATATCCCTGAGAGACACTGGAATGTTGGTCTTGCCATCCCATTCCCACTGGTTGTCCCCAAGAGTAGAGGAAGATGCTGTTGGCAACACCTGCAGTGGTGAGGAAGAGGTGCAGGTGCTCTCAAGGGAGAGTTTTCTCTTGGCTATATTGGATAAAAGGATACTAAGGAAAAGTAGCAAATAGATTTCAACAAGAAGCTGTGGCTGCTCCATCCCTGGGAGTGTTCCAGGCCAGGTTGGACAGGGCTTGGAGCAACCTGGGCTGGTGGAAGGTGTCCCTGCCCATGGCAGTGGGTGGAATGAGATGAGCTTTAAGGTCCTTCCAACCCAAACCAGTGTATGATTCTGTGTTTCTATGACCCTGGGAAACAATCTCTGTTAGAATTTGCTGCCATGATCTTCCCATGCAAAGCATCTACTGGTTTTCAAGCCTTCCACAGACTGTTAGAGAGCTCAGGGAAGTGTTCAGACTGTTCAGTATTTTCTAGGCACTAATTTTACAAAACCACTCTAAATTTGTGGTAAACTTCTTGCCTCAGTTAAACCAATATCCTTTTTATACCCAGGACTCGGCCTGCAGCCAAGACTTGCACAGTTCCATTTGGTCTCTTTCTGAATTAATAGTTTTGAGTTGATTGGGAAGGTTTTGAATAGACCTTAATTTTTCACATCCAAAAAAGCAGTAATATTGAAGGAAAGATTCCAAAATATTCCAGCCTTCTTTATATAATGTACCAAAATAAACACAGTGAAGCCAAATCAACTCAGTTTTCTGCAGAGGCAATTTTAGAGCTCAGCTCTTTTCATCCATGATTTGGTTACTTACAAAGGATTAAGAAATCTAATCCTGCTATTAAATTAGTTGAAAATACTGTTGGGAGTTAATGAGACTGACCATAAAGCTACCTCAAGGCACTTGATTTCACCTGCTGGTAGTGAGGGCAGGATTTTCCCAGTGCCAAGGACCAACACAGCCCTTGACATGTCATTTTCTGGACTTCCAGCCAATCACTGGATTGTGTGGGCAGCTGGTTGAAGGAGGTGATTCTCCTCCCTGGAAGTGCTGCACACAGCTCTGGTGTCTCCAACATAAAAAGGGTATGGAAATGTTGGAGCAAGGCCAGAGGAGGCTACAAAGCTGATAAGAGCCCTGGAGCACCTTCCCTACAAGGACAGGCTGAGAGAGTTGGGGCTGTTCAGCCTGGAGAAGAGAAGGTTGTGTGGAGACCTCAGAGCACCATCCAGGAGCTGAAGGGGCTCCAGGGAAGCTGCAGAGACTCTTGGTTAGGAACTGCAGGGACAGGACAAGGAGCAATGGGGAGAACTGAAAAGAGGGAAATGTAGATTAGATATTAGGCAGAAGTTTTCCCAGTGAGGATGGTGAGACACTGTTCCAGGTTGCCCAGGGAGGCTGTGGCTGCCCCAACCCTGGCAGTGTTCACAGCCAGGTTGGCTAAAGCCTTGAGCAACCTGCTCTGGTGGGAGGTGTCCCTGCCCAGGGCAGGGGTTGGGGCTGGATGATCTCTAAGGTCCATTCCAACCCCTTAACATACTCTGATCCTATGATACTATGCTCCTAGGCCATGAACAGCCCTGCTGAGATTCTGTAGGTGGAAGGCAAAGGTTCCCAAGCCCTTTTGAACCAGCTAATTTGAATCCCAGTAATGATCCATGAAAGAGGCTCTTTGTGTGCTGCAGGCTCTGGGGTTGTTGGGTGTCTGCAGCACTGGGTCATGGGTAGGAGTGTCTGGAGGCAAATGCTCAGGCACAGGGAAGTAAAACATTAGTGATAAAGGGAACCAAATGGTTGGAAAGCCTTGCACATGGCATGGAGGGTTTCCAGAAGGAAATCCAAGGGTATCAATTTTGTTGAGCAGTTAGAAGTTCTCTCTCTCTCTCTTTCTCTCTCTCTCTGTGTTGAAGTGGCTCCTTCCTTGTGAGTACAGTTGCTGTCAAACTAACCTTCCTTTTCAGCTTGTTGTGCCCTTCCAACTTCTCCTGTTTGCCTGGGGAAAAGCAGATTCCTGTTGGGTTTTTTGCTGTCATAACCTCTGATGTTTCCTTTCCAGTTGCCGCATTCATTATAAGGATATGTACAATTTGTTACGTGTAATTGCTCCACCCCTGGGCTTAGGAAAGAAGTGCCCTCATAGGGTGGCATACAAGGTTTGGAACTTCAGAGACTCCCTCCAGCATCCTCAGTTCTGGTTTTGTTTCTTTTGATCCCTCTCCAAGTGCAAATGCAAACAGTAGAGAAAAGAAACTGTAACCTAACTAACCCCTTGCCTGAAACAAGGAATGATTGACTGATTGCCTCCTTTTTCCTTGATGCATCTCTTCCCTGTCTACTCCCACACCCCAGCTGGCTGGGATCAGGCAGCTTTATGAGACAGTGAACCTTCCAGTTTCCATCCTGCTCTGGGGGATAGTGTTGGGGAAAAGCAGCACAGCATCCCAGCACTTCTATATATATATACACACACAGGAGAGAAATGTCACCCCAAGGTTTCTGGGGAGTAACAAGTCCACTTTGTTTGGGCTTCATAGCATTATCACTTCAGTTGAATGTCCAACTTCCCCTTTCCTGAGCTGAAAAGGCATTGGATCTGGGCAGTGGTTGGCTGGGCAGCAGAGTGGGGTGGTTGCCTAGGCTGAAGAGAGATCAGGGATGAGCTTTTCATGGTGCAACAGCCTTGAGGGGGTTAGTTATGTCTCTAAGCTCTGATGGACACCCAATGAAACCTCCTGCCTCATGGCACAGGGAAGGTGCAGTGTCCTTGGGAGCTCAGGTGGGGAGTTAAGGACAGATGTTGCCAAGAAATCAGCCCAGGATGGCCCTGGGCTTCAGTGGGGTCCCAGTTACAGGCAGAGGTTTTCCTGCAGTCAGTGATGGAGAGCAGAGGATGAAGGAGAAGGGAGGAGCAGCCAGCATGGAACTTGCTTTTCTCTTTCAGTCTTTCCAGGTGTTTTCCACACCTGGCTGGGGATTAAGAGTTCACAAGCATTGCAGAGAAGGCATGAGCTCCTGTACCCCCAGCCCAGGGGGAAGCCATTGGCTCCACTTACAATCTGTGTCTCTCAGCAGCCTTTAAATTAGCTCTGGGCTATAAAAGTTGGTGGTATTTTAGCTGCATCAGTTACCAAGGACAGGAATAGATGTTTGTGGCTGGGTAAGTTCTCTCCTCCATCCCCTCCTCCATCACTGCTTTCCATAGGAATTGAGACCCATGTCAGTGCAGTGTCTGGGGTACAGACAGCTCCTGGGGCTGTCCTGCTTGAAAAAGGGCCTTTATATGGGTGCTTATGGCTTGGTTTCCTTCCTGGAATAAAGGAGATGATAATGCTGTTCTGCTCTTCCAGGGGCTCAACTTTAATTAATAACATGCTGCAATATACTCAAGTCTCCTCAGATGACAGCAGCACAGATTTGCACATTATAATAAGCAGGCAGCTTGCTGGGAAAACAAAATGAGATTGTCATAGTCATGCTCCCAGCTTGAATAGTCAGAAAGAGGTGAAGCAGGAGAATTCCTTGCTGTTTCTGCATCCCTTGCTTTTCAGGGCAGGATTCTATTCACCAGCACTGTGTGCTTAAGGTACACAGTGCCTTAAGCTCAGTAATGGGCTGGGCTAAGGGCTTTTTCCCAAACCTCTGCAATTCCCAGTTCCCTCTGACCCAGAGGACAGCCTGTGGTGGAGACAGGCAGCTGATGACAGAGGGACCCCACCAAATGTAAGGGAGAAGCAGGTCCCTTTGCCAGCACCTTGGTGTGGATCGAGGGCTGAGCTCTGGTTTTGTCAGAATTGAGTTCAGGCTGGAGCAGAAATTGAGGCTGAAACAGAAGTTCAGGCTGGAGCAGAAACAGGCTGGAGGGGTTTAGGCTGGTTAGGGTTTGCAGAGTTGCCCCTTTGACTTGCAGTCTAGCCCCAGTCTGTCCCTCAGCAAACACCCCACGATTGGCTTTTCCCTTCTCTCCTAGCCCAGCAGCAACCCTGAAACCCAAACTCCTTATTCACTGAAGGAAAGCTGAATATTGGCTGAAAGCTGAGTGTTTTCTCCAAGCCCTGTCTCTCCCTGTCCCATAACTCTGCCTCCCAGCTCTCCCTGGCATGGTCAACAGCCTCTTGACTGGTTTGGGGGGCGAGAAGGGGAATCATCCCTCCACCCTGCAAAAAGCCAACCCCCAAACCCCAGCCCTCCCCACACCCTCTGGAGTGGAGACATCAATCATTCCCCACAGGGCCCAGGTGCTGTGCCCACGGGACAGCCCTGCAGTGAGGAGGAGACGTTGGGAGTTGAAACACAGCAACGGAAGCCGAGAAATTTTTCTCTTTCCCCTCTTTGGTTTTGTTCTCCTGAGAAATCTGATTAACCAGATCTCTGTTTTCTTGTCTGCTTTTCCTTCTCTCTCCTCCTTTTCATTTGCTCCATTGTGTTGCCTTTTTCCCTATTCCCTTCCCCCTTCTTTTCCCCCTACCCCAACCTGGTCTGGTTTGATTTCTGTGTCCTCTTGCTTTTGCCTCCCTCCCTTTGCCTCCAAGCGGTCGCATCAGTTACACAGACATGTATGAGATGCTGAGACACATGTCCCCACCTCTAGGCCTTGGAAAGAAATGCCCTGCTCGTGTTGCCTATAAGGTAGACCAACTTCCCCAGCAATTCCTGCCAAACCACCAGCTTTTTGTGCCGTGGCTCAAGTGGGTGCTGGTTTTCTGTGCCATTACTGTTGTTCTTCTGGACTTTTCTGGTGCTTTCTCTGCTTCCCAAGCAGATTGGATTTTGGATCTTCTGCTTTTTTTTTATATATTATTTTTCTATAATTTTTTTTCTGTAACCTTTTTCTGGTCTTTGAAACTATGGCACATCACTGTCTTTCTAAGTATGTCTCTGCTATCTCTATCAGTGTTTCTATCTCTTCTCTCTCATTCTACTTCCATTTAGGCTAATTTGGGGAGGCAGGGTGCTAATGAGCACATCACCCCGCTAGCAGATCCCCATTTATCTTTCTGCAGCTCTTTGACTGTCTCACTAGCCCTTCAGTACTATGTTGTTTTTTCCTGCTCTTAATTAGACTGGAGTAATTAGAGTAGGCAGTGCTGTAGGAGTGAGCAAGCCATTAAACAGAGGCAACACCAGAAGGGCTCCTTAAACACCCTCATGAAAGAAATTACTTTTAACAGAGAACATTTCAGACAGTAAGATGAAGAAATCACTCCAACTTCTTGTTTCTTTGGAAGAACTTTGTAATTGAACCATAAAAATGCATTTTATCCCCAAAAATGCTCCCTGTCAGGCACTGCATGGGTGAGCACAGTGGAAAGCTGGATAGACATGGAGGCAAAGTTATGGAGCAAACCCAGTGAAGGCCAAGCTGCTCTCCCAGAAGCTCACAGGGTGCTTGGAAATCTGCATTTTCAGGGGCAATTCCTTGGGAACTTTTAACACTTACCATCAGGTTTGGTGTAATTGAGAATCCATCAAAATCAAGAGAGCGTTTTTTGGGTTTTTTTCTGTTAATGTCATTCCAGCCACCTCCAAACCTGATTACTGCATCCCACAGTGCCTGGTGCAATAGATCCAGATCACAACACTCCTGTCCTGCTTGTTTGGTCACGGAGACCATATGACAGGAAGGTTTTGTGACAAGACACAAGCTAAACCCAAACCTGGATCTGCTTTTATGTAGGTCATGGAGAAGCAAGATGTTCAGTTATAGCTTCCTACAAGATCCTTCCTTAGCATGCTAGGATTTCAAATGAAAGGAAAATTAAACATAACCTTCAAGCAACCAAGTCAGGTGCCTTTTCTCTATGCCTTTGGGTTTGTTTCTGGCCACTGTGACTAAGCTTGAGGAGCCCAGCTAGATCAAAATGTCAGGGCTCAGCTATTTCTGAGAGATGAGTAGATAAAGATCTGTACAGATGTACCAATTATCCACAGAAATCCAATGATTTAGCCCCTGTGAGGTCCCA
>NW_008664102.1:16105-20199 GCF_000695815.1 Acanthisitta chloris | reverse complement strand
CTGCTGAAAGCTCAGCAGTAGGTGTTCATAGCTGGGCACCACATCTGCTCTGGGGGCACATGTGGACCAGAGGCATAAAGCTCTCCTTTTCCCCAAAACAATCTTGTATAATTAAAAAAGGAAGAAAACGACAGGGGCTAAAAAGATCAGGTGTTAAAATAGGCATTAAAATAAGGCTTTTGGCTGGGATGAGGCATCTCTGTGTGGTGGTTCTCAGCTGCTGCAGCAGATTTTCCCCTGGCAGACAGGCACTTCCCCAGCCTGTGAGTTACCTGATTTATCACTTCATGTGTCTGATTTACAGAACAAATCCACAGAACTTAGGCACATGTGAGTATTTTCTTGTTACAACAGAGACTCCTGATTGTTTTTAAGACACCTTTAATATTTACCCATCTACTAAGAAACCTCTGAAAGGTGTCTGAGTGTGAACCACAAATTGAGATGGGTTTGAGTCAAACAGCTCAAATCTAGACTCAGTGTCAGATTTCTCTGAGCTTGGAGATTATCACATTCATTTGCACATTATCAAAGAGCTCTGAACTCCAGAAATAAGGACGTAAGACCAGATCAGACTTTTCCTTATGGTGTAAAGCTGCAGCTTGGGCTGATGATAAAACCAAACCCTCATGGGGAGGCAGGGCTGAGTTTTTGCTCCTTTTCTCCTCCGCTTTGACGTGCAGCACATCCATGGAGCCAGATTGGTGCTGAGCACCTCCCCCTGATGAAGCTGTGTGTGGCTGTGGCATCCCCCTGCCCTATACCTGCCAGGTGCCCCCAGTGGTGCCACTCTTGTCCTCCCACAGCTGATGGGAAGCTTGGGGAGGTCAGTGCATCCCACCCAGACACAGAGCCAGTGTGCTCTGAGCTCATCCTGCAGCCATAGCTCAGTCAGTGCTGACAGAGCTTTGTCTCTGCCTTATTTTTGCTCTCTCCCTCTGAACCGAATGATTTTTTTACAAACCTAACTGTTCTATCCAGCAAAAGCTCTTCTCCACCCTGTTTCTTTCCACATATACTTTTCCCAGTCCTCTCTGCAAAGGTTCTATGTGTTCTCCCTCTGTCTTCGTCTGTGCTGCCTTCTCAGTATGTGCACACTTGTTTTGTTTGGATTTTCCCTTCTTTGCAGCCTCCCTGGCTGCTTGTCCTTCCTTTCTGCTGTTTTCTGATTCTTCTTTCTCAACTGTTCTCCTTGGTCAGCCTTGACCAACCTCTGCAGTTCCGTGCGTGTGGTTTGCTGCTTGCCAGAGGTGCATGTCTGGGGCCTCTGGATGTGTTGCTTGGGCACCAGGAGAGCTCTATCCTGCACTGGGGTGGGGGAGAAAAGGGTAAAGGAACTCAATTTTGAGGGGCCAGTTTTGAGCCCCTCATGACAACAAAGACATTGAGGGGCTGGAGTGTGTCCAGAGAAGGGAATGGAGCTGGGGAAGGGGTTGGAGCACAAGTGTGATGAGGAGCAGCTTGAGGGGTTCAGCCTGGAAAAAAGGAGGCTCAGGGGGGACCTTATCACTCTCTACAACTCCCTGACAGGAGGTGCAGCCAGGTGTGGTCAGGCTCTGCTCCCAGGGAACAAGTGACAGGACTAGAAGGAGACAAATCTCTATGTGGCACAGCCTCTTTGTTTGGTCCATCCCCATCTCCTCCCAGCCCCTGGTGTGGAGCATGGGCTGGATAATCTGGCCTCTAGCAGGATCCAGCACTCTCTCCCTCCATCCCAGTTTGGGATCTGGGTTGGTTCCTGGACCTGAGTTTGAGGCCACTTGTCCCTTGATGCTCCCTATGCACAGCTCTGCTCTTCTGGCAGGAGCTGCAGCCAGGTGGGGGTTGGTGTCTTTGCCCAAGTAACAAACAACAGGACAAGAGGAAAGAGCTTCAGGTGGCCTCTAGCAGGATCCAGCACTCTCTCCCTCCATCCCAGTTTGGGATCTGGGTTGGTTCCTGGACCTGAGTTTGAGGCCACTTGTCCCTTGATGCTCCCTATGCACAGCTCTGCTCTTCTGGCAGGAGCTGCAGCCAGGTGGGGGTTGGTGTCTTTGCCCAAGTAACAAACAACAGGACAAGAGGAAAGAGCTTCAGGTTGTGCCAGGGAAGGTTGAGGTTGGATATAAAATTTCTTGAGCTGCAGCCAGGTGGGGGTTGGTGTCTTTGCCCAAGTAACAAACAACAGGACAAGAGGAAAGAGCTTCAGGTTGTGCCAGGGAAGGTTGAGGTTGGATATCAGGGAAAATTTCTTCACCAAAAGGCTTTTCAAGCATTGGAACAGGCTGCCCAGGGCAGTGGTGGAGTCACCATCCCTGGAGGGATTCAAAAGATATGAAGATGTGGCATCACCACCACATAGTGGCCTTGGCACTGCTGGGGGAATGGTTGGACTCAATTATCTTAGAGGCCTTTTCCAAACTAAATGTTTCTGTGACTTTATGTATTTTGAAGTGTCTTCTTCTATCCAATCAGATGAAAAGAGGGAAGAAAACCACTTTGATTTCACTGTAGTGTCTTAAGATCTGCTCATTTGTCCATTTTCAGATGAGGGTGTTGGTGGTTTTTTCAGTCTTTTTACACTCATGTATTGAGACTTTGAGGCCTCTTAGACAGACTCAGCTTGTCATAGTGAAGGCTCCTGGGGATTTGTGTGCTGCTCAAGTAGCAGTAAGGGCAGATGGCAGCCAGCTTTGCTGTCACCTGGAGTCAGTCCATCCTTTGCACCACAGAGCTTTTTGCTTCTCTTTTGGGAGAAGGGAATGCCCATGATGCTGCTAAATCTCTCTGGCACTGCAGTGCTGTCAGGACACAGATATCTGCAGGAATGAAGTTGGAGGAGGTTTACTGAGAGCCTGGCATGAATGTCTTTGGAATGGTGTGGTGCTAGGAGAGACAGTAACCCAACCCTTGCCCCTCTGCTCTTCAGTCATCTTTAACCTCCCTCTCTAGCACAGGAGAGGACAACATTGCCAGCAGACACATCTCCACCCCTGTTTGAGTCCAGCTCTAGGTGAAGCCCTGGTGGAGCCTGCAGGGTGATGATGACAGCCTGAGTGGGTTCTGGACTTCGTTTTGTGGGTCTGTTGGTGCTGTCGAGCACAGCTTTGCACACCCTAGTTCAAGGGTGATTTATTGCAGGGATTAGGAGGACTATGGATTTCTCTTTGGCATCTCCTGACATGGCAAAGGCTCCTGGACTCATCCCCACAGTGTGGGCAGCAGGTGAGGAGGGGATTCTGCCCCTCTGCTTCACCCTGATGAGACCAAACCTGCAGTGCTGCCTCCAGCTCTGGGTCCCAGCACAGGAAGGACATGGACCTGTTGGAGTGAGTCCAGATGAGGCCACCAGATGATTAGAGGGATGGAGCAGCTCTGCTATGAGGAAAGGCTGAGAGATTGGGATTGATCAACCTGAAGAAGAGAAGCTTTGTGGTGACCTAATTGCAGCCTTCCAGTACCTGAAGGGAGATCACAGGAAAGATGGAGAGAGACTATTTACAAGGGCCTGGAGTGACAAGACAAGAGGGAATGGCTTCACACTGGCAGAAAGTAGGTTTAGATTAGATATTGGGGAGAAATTCTTCCCTGTGAGGGTGGTGAGACACTGGCACAGGTTGCCCAGAGAAGCTGTGGCTGCTCCATCCCTGGGAGTGTCCCAGGCCAGGTTGGATGGGGCTTGGAGCAACCTGGACTAGTGGAAGGTGTCCCTGCCCATGGCAGGAGGTGGAATGAGATGAGCTTTAAGAAGCCCTCCAACCCAAACCATCCTGGGATTCTGTGATTCCACGGGGGCTGATCTCAGAGCTGGCCTGGCTCCCCATCCTCACCAGGATGCAGTGGGAAGGAAAAAGGCCATGCCCAACCTCTCTGAAGCCAACAGAAGAGTTAAATGAGAGTAGAACAATTACAACTAGGTTGGGGTGAATTATTCATAGCAAATAATTTATTCACCAAACTCAGCCTCATTTCCCACTGCAGAGCTCCAGTGTCCCAAATTTATTCACGTCTGGGGATCATTCCCAGAGCAGTTCTTGTCCCAAAGGCTGTGTGGGAGCTGCTGATGGGGTGTTCTTAATAATTCAAACCCGTCGGGGTGCCAGCTAGTTTTCCAG
>NW_008664102.1:14815-15994 GCF_000695815.1 Acanthisitta chloris | reverse complement strand
CCTGGCAGTGTTCACAGCCAGGTTGGCTAAAGCCTTGAGCAACCTGCTCTGGTGGGAGGTGTCCCTGCCCAGGGCAGGGGTTGGGGCTGGATGATCTTTAAGCTCCATTCCAACCCCTTAACATTCTATCATTTTATAATTTCGGCCGCAGATCCTTCTGTTCAGTGCTGACTTTCTGGGTCAGGCTGGCAGCCAGCAGGAGATGTTTCATCCCAACTTTTGACACAGGAATAAATTTCCCACCCCCATGTCTCTATTCAGATATTATCCAAGAAGCTTCTAAGCAGAAGATCCAGAGAAACCAAGTACTGAAAGGGCTTTTATTGTGCCAGTTCTGCTTGACACAAAGGTTTGGTGTCTCATTAGCGTTGGCTTTGTTTACTGGGGATGAAATGGGGAGCAGGAGCTGCAGGGTGTCTGCAGCCTCCTGACCGAGCTGGGACTGGCACACGACATAACCCCGACGGGAATCGCTTTACCACCTCGTTATCTGCACACACTTCATTAGGAGACTCTAGAGACAACATTGCAGCTCCTGCCTCTGGGGCCTTTTCCTGCACAGGCATTAACGAGCTTTGGGAAGGGGGGGAATGCCTCCAAATCCTCCTCATTAAATCCAGGGCTGGAGGAGGGTTCCCCACGCACAGCTGGGAAATCGGAGCGGGGACTCCATCTGCTGCTGGCTGCGCTTTCCCAACGCTCCGGCAGGAGATGGGAGAGCAGGGGAGGAAGAGGAGCAGCATGGGGAGCTCTTTCCTACCAAGTCTGGGCACCTGGGAAGGATTTTTCCCTCTTTTTCCTGCTCCCTTGGTTGTGGCTGGCAATTCCCTGGGCGTTCCAAGGGATGTTCTTTACCAGCATAGGGAAGCATCAGATCCTTTGCCATCTGCATCTGCAGTTATACATCCTTATCCCTCCCTGGCAGTATAGCACCTTCGTTATCTTGAAAGGAAAACTAAGAAAGTCTGGGCACCTGGGAAGGATTTTTCCCTCTTTTTCCTGCTCCCTTGGTTGTGGCTGGCAATTCCCTGGGCGTTCCAAGGGATGTTCTTTACCAGCATAGGGAAGCATCAGATCCTTTGCCATCTGCATCTGCAGTTATACATCCTTATCCCTCCCTGGCAGTATAGCACCTTCGTTATCTTGAAAGGAAAACTAAGAAAAGGGAGATAGCAGCCT
>NW_008664102.1:1368-14775 GCF_000695815.1 Acanthisitta chloris | reverse complement strand
AGGAGCCCCCCCAGAAATGTCTATTCATTTAAGCAACGTATTTTCTCAAGTCAGTGGCTTTCAAGAAAGTAATTTTCATCGATTTTGAGAGGGATCTAGGGTGACTTGTAATGGAGATTGGTTGGGCTTGGCTGTAGCAGGTTATAAGGCATTTTATGTGTCATTTTATGTCCTTTTTGAGTAAGAAATGAGCAGCTGCTCTGCCCTGGTAGATGCAACTTGCAGCCCACCTTGCAAGTGCTCCTCAACTGGTTGTCAACTAGCTGTCCCAGGGGTGCATGGGGAGGTGTATCACAGTTTGCCACCCTGAGAGAGGGAGACATCCTACTCAAACCAGATCATTCCTCCTCTCTCCTGGTCCCTAGAGCTGGGCCATCCCTGGCTGTGGGCTCTGGTGCAGTCAAGGAGTGGCACAAACCCCCTGTTTCTGCTGGTTGCTGAGTTATCAGATGGGAAATTGCAATGATCTGCAGGTGTCCAGGTTGACTTGTTTGACCAGGAAAAAGTGCTGTAGATGATGCAGTGTGGAGGGAATTGCAGAAAGGAAGAGATGGTTTGGGGAGAGCCTCTTCCAGGTGGATGTTTGCAGCACTCAGCATTTGCATGTGGGTTTTGCTCAGTGAACCTTCTTGCATCCCCTTAGAAAACCTTTCCCTAAATCCTCTGTCCCTGGTTAAAATTTTAAAGGAAAGACCTTCATCCAGCCCTTCTGTGTATAGCTGTGATGTGACCTGTGCTCTGCATCCATGTCCTTTGGGAATTCGGTCTGCAAAGTCAGCTGAGGGGATCTGGGATGTCTCAGTCCCCAAATGGGTTTTGGTGCTAGTGTTTGTGAGGATAGAGCTCTCCTGTGGGGAATTATTTCTCATCTGCTTGTTCTTCACTTCCATGCATCTTCTTTCTCTCTCCATCCCTTAACTCTCTCTCCCACTGAAGTGGATTCAGTGGGACACTGTGAGTGGGAACTGTGGACTCTCATTGATGTACTTATTGCAACTTTTTGTGTGCTGAGGGCAGAAATCTGAATTAAAAGCCAGTTTGATTTGCCACAAGTGAACAGAAAAAAAAAACGTGTGGTGTTGCCAGCATTTGATACTGTCACTGCTTTACAAAGGGAGGAGATTCTTGGCTTTGATTTCCCTGGCTCTGAGGCTTGGCAGACATGGAAGATAACCTCTGGGCACGATGCAAGGAAGATCTTTGAGATTAGAATGGTTTGTCTCAGACTTTAGGAGAGGGAAGTTGTTACATCAGTCTCATCCCTGTGGCATGCAGTGAGAGCAAAAGACATGGAATAAGATGAATAAGGAGGTCTCAGCTCCTCTGAAGCCTTCAGCAGAAGGATTTTTGCACAGGACCAATACCCTGTGCCCTCTGTCTGCTGGTGTGTCAGCACCAACACCTGTCCACCCTGGGGAGGGACATTTTCTCCATGGCTGGCAGAAGGTACCAGGGCTGGGGGCTGCCTCAGAGCACACAAACACATGGAAGTGTTCAAGGACAGGTTGGATGGGACTTGGAGCAACCTGGGCTAGTGAAAGTTTGGAACAAGGTGAGTTTTAAGGTCCCTTCCAACCCCAACCTGGTCTAGTGAAAGACTGGAATAAGATGAGCTTTAAGGTTTCTTCCAACCCCAACCTGGTCTAGTGAAAGATTGGAATAAGATGAGCTTTAAGGTTTCTTCCAACCCCAACCTGGTCTAGTGAAAGGTTGAAACAAGATGAGCTTTAAGGTCTCTTCCAAGCCAAACCAGTCTCATTCTAAGGCAGCTCAGTCCATACCTCTGGGAAGTTGTATGTCAGAAGTTTCTCTGAAGTGGGAGGTTAACCCAAAGATGGAAAGGGTGACCAAGTCTTCATTCACCAGTCATGGCTTGGTTTGGGTAAAACATAAGAGCAGGAATCAGTGCTCACACCGAGCACTCTGCCTCTTGCCTTGCCTGAGACTCCAGGCAAGTTCCTGCTCTCACTTCTGCTACACAGCTTCCCCAGACCAGTAGGGAGGGTCAGCAGGGCTGCTCTGCAGTCACACTGTGGTGGGGACTGCACCAGCAACTGCATCAGAAAATGATTCCCAGCCTTGTGCTCAGTGCTGCAGTGCCCAGAGCCAAGAGCTGAGCCTGCAGCACATTCTGGCCACACTTACAGCTCTAACAGCATGTTGGGCTGTTGTTAAACAAAGAGAAGGTTTCTGGGCAGAGATAGGGATCAAAATAACAGCCTAAGCAGCTTTCAGATGGGGATGAAATTCCCACCCTAGCAAGGGGCCCAGGCCAAGCTAGCAGTGGGGTTTACAGGCTGCTCAGGCAGATCAACACCCGGTGACTTCCTCGGGTTGCACATCCCCTTGGAGAACGGAAACACTGATATGGCTCTGGCCAGGGAAGTTTCCAAGCAGTTTGTGAAAGCTGAGCAGCTGATAAACCATTAGGAGAAGAAATCCATCCTTTAAATGCATTCCTGAGGTTATCAGCAAGGCTTGGCGAAGGTTTCTCCCTGTCAACATGTACCTGCTCTGCTGCCAGCAGTGTTCAGGGAGCCACAGCTTTGTAAAGCAATCTCAGGTACTTCCTTGCTTCTGAGAATGAGGAATTTGCCCTGTCAGAGGTGGTTCTGGCTAGTGTTGGGGAAGGAGTTGCTACCAGGTCTGAAGATCTTGGAAGATACTTGTCCTGAAGGACTATTTCATGTTCAGATTGAAAGAACATTATTGTGGGAAATGATAGTCCTGTTCATACTAATCCAACCTCTTCCCCTATGGGTAAGGTCTGCATAGAGCTGTATAGCTCCTTGACTGGAAGGAAGGGAGGAGACAAGGATGCCCACAGGGAAAGGAGGTAAGAGCCAGAACCCAACTGTCTCCAGTAGAAAGGATATTCCACACCTTTACCTATTAGCAGCCAGTCCCAAGCTGCCCCAGAGACACACCAGGGCTCACCAGCCTTGTTTTCAAGTGTCCAAAATGCACTATCACAGTACCACTCCAGGGACTGTACAAAGCCCTCACATACCTTCCATTATCATTGTCACTGGAAGTGCCTTCCTTGCATCCCTCTCACTGGCAAGGCCATCTGCACAGCAGGGAGAGGCACAGTTGCTTTCAGGATGGATCTTCATCCTCAGATGGCAGATGCAAACCCTCCATCCTCTTCATTCAATAGTGCCAGGTCCTGTTTGTTGCTATCACTCCTGTTGTAGAATTTAGGTGAAGGCACCTGGTGTAGGAAAGGGTGGAGGAGGTGGACTCATGGTCTGTATCTCCTGGTTGTATCACACTGGTTTGGAAGGGGTGATAGATACCAGCCACATCTGGAGACTCCAGATGTCATTGGAGGCTGTCAGAGGAGCAGTGTACCAGGCTGTGAAAGGGCAGGAGAGCATCCCAACTGGTTTCTTTTAGAAGAGCTCTCTTTGTAGGATTGCAGTCCAGTGCTGGCAAATCACTTGTTTAACCACTAAAGCCACTTAGATACCTCAGAGCTCACACCTATGTGGAGAAGATGCATTTCAGCTCAGTGCACAAAAAGTTCCCATGTTTCAGTATGACTATTTTAGGGGCTTGCAGAGGGGGAGGGAAGGGTGGGGGGGAGGAATCCTGACCCACCTTCACAACCAGTGTGTTTCTCTCCCCAGCGCCTGGTGCGGATGAACATGCCAATATCTCCGGAGGATTTAACTGTCCACTTCACCTCCACCCTGATGGCTCTGATCCGCACTGCCCTGGAGATCAAACTAGCCTCAGGTGAGAGGAGGGGATGTCTGAGGGCATGCCTGGGTCATCTGGAGGATACAGCAAGGAAACTGAGGGTGGTTCAGCTCCTGTACTGCCATGCCATGGTCACACAGGGGTTAGGGAAACTAAGGGCACATCCAGGCATGTTCTTCATTATGCTACAGTAGGAAAAAACCACAACCAAAAAGTGCCAAGAAGGGACTGATGCACTATGTGGCCTCTTCCAGAGCTTTTCCATAGCTTTGCCAGCCTCCAGCTTGTGTCTTGCAGGATGGGAGAGCTATTTCTATCATCTGAGCATCAGAAAACCAGAAACTGCAGTTTGCTGAGAGCACATGTGGCTCAAGCTCCAACTTCTCTGTTGGCTTCATGTCCTCCTGGAACCACAGAAATTCTGCCCCAGGTGGAAATCCTCTTTCCTATTGCCTGCTATCCCAGCTTCTAAGGACAAGGTTCTCCTTAGGGCAGGCATAGAGGGGTCCTGAGCATCACTCTGCCTTTGGGGTGGCATCCCTGGTGATGAGATGTGAACTGTGGCTATCCCAGCTGAGAGCTCTCAGAGGAGAAGCTCTGTGCGTGTGCTCCTTGCTGTCTAACAGAAACAAGAATTTCAACACCTCTTTTCTTAACTATTCCAGCATGGGGCAAAACCAGCCCTTCCTCCCTGCTTTCTCTCTGCTGGCAGCAAAGCAGTGACTGCAAATGCTGTGAACCACGTTCTGCCTTGAGATAAAATTGAATTATTTAAGTGGTTAATCAGGCGTTTACTTGACTTCCCAATTAAACTTTGCAATGTAATGAAATACATTGGCCCTTTCTCTGGGTCATTACCCCAGTTAATCAGGCTGGCTGGGGTCACAAGCGAGGCATGCCTGGCCAGGGCACTTTTATACCTAATTTAAAAGCTAACAGGAGGTAACAAAGCTCTTACGAGGAAAGGGCACGGCAGGGTTAGGTCATTGTGCTTTCCTAAGTGGCTTTAAGCCAGACATGCAACCTTCCTCTGTTAATTACCTCCCCTGCATGTTGCTTAGATTTTGCCTTTGATGCTTTGAGTAGGTACTGCTGGGACAGACAAAATTTGGAGGTCACTGGGACTCCCCTAGGGATTGACACCAAGGAATAGACAGTTGTTTCTAAGGATGCATTCAGGACTTGCTGTGACTTTAAGGGCCAACTCCTTATTTCAGGAACAGCTTCTACATAAGGATGCTGAGAGTTTGTGTTATTGTAGGTTTCCTATTACCTGTCAGCAATGGTCATTTAAACAGCCTTTTTCAACTGGAAAAATTTCCCCCCACCTCTTATTTGGCTACAAGCTACAAGGGAGCCAGAGGAGAGCTCAGCTAATAGCACTAGATTCTTTCTAAGGTTTTTATCTGCTGTCGGGTGTGAAGGTTTGACCTGTTTTCTTGTTATGAGCTCATTTGAATAGGTTTCATGTGCTACATTTAATTGAGTCTTTACTGAGACTAAGAGGCCCTTAATAAACCTTCCCTAATGAATTTCCGTGTGGGAGTTCAAACCACCATGTAGCAGAGCACCCACAGCCTCCTCCCATTACTTTTCTCTTAGCAAAATAATCTCTGTCATTCAGCTGAACTACTTAATTGTCTCTTGTGTGGTGCATTCAGCTGGGAGCTGCCCTGTTGGCTTACACAGGCTTTAATCACTTTCCACTTGAGCATTAAGACCTCACTTTGGCCCTTTGAACAGTGCTGCTTTGTTCAGCTCTTCCTGGTTTACCTTGTGATGGAGCTGCTGGTACAGACTAGTGAGCTCATGTCTTGTTGCCAGAGATTTTTGGAAGAGTTGTTGGTGGAGAGTGTTTGTAACCATTGATCTGTGGAAGGTATCCCTGCCCATGGCAGGGGGTTGGAACTGGATGATCCTTAAGGTCCCTTCCAATCTAAACCAGTCTGGAATTCATGTCCTGCACCTCAGACCATGTGTTCTGCATCCCACCTGGGAGGTGCTGCTGCTTTCAGTGAGCACTACCCAGTGCCCCAAACAATCAGGCACCTGCAATTAGGTGGAATAAGTCTGAGCTGAAGTTTAAGCCCCAAGTAACAGCAGAGGGTCAGCAGGTTGAGGCAATGATGGTCCTGCTGAGTTCACACACTTCTGTCACAGAGGAGGTCACTGATTCTCTTCACAACAGCTGTGCTGGCTCAGCCTTCTCAAGGAATGGGAAGGGGGATGCAAATGTTGGTATGTGCTGGCAGGACAAGGGGTTTCACTCTTCTCCCTCTGCCTCTTTCTCTCCCCTCCCTTTCTGCAGGTGGTGTTAAGCAGCACCAGTGTGATGCTGAGCTGAGAAAGGAGATCTCCCTGGTTTGGCCCAATCTGTCCCAGAAGACTTTGGATCTGCTGGTGCCTCCTCACAAACGTAAGTGGGTCATTAGCAAGGACCTGACCCATCACACCTGCCTAAAGCCTGGAGTAGGTTTCTCCCTCCTTGCCTGTGCTGTCCCACACTCCCTCTGGGCACACAGTGATCTGAAGGAAGCAGCAAAGAAAGCAAGGGCAGTTCAGCTTCTTGGCATCCTCTGTACTGCCATGCCATGCTCATGTAGAGGTTAGGGAAGCTGAGGGCACATCTAGGCATGTACTTCATTATGATACAGTAGACATCCTATACATAGGGGGGGAAAAACCCAAAACAGTGCCAAGAAAGGTCTGATTCCCTGTGTAGCCTCTTCCAGAGCTTTTCCATAGCTTGGTCAGCCTCCAGTCTGTGCCTTGAAGGATGGGAGGGCAATTTCTCCCATCTGAGCCCCAGAAAACTGGGAGAAAATTACAGTTTGCTGAGAACTTGTAGAATCTAAAGTGAGGTAATTTGGAGTAAAGAACTTTGTGTTGAAGGGAGGTGTCAGAGGGAGGATCAGGCTCTGCTGGTGGTGTCAGGTTTTCCATAGCTTGGTCAGCCTCCAGTCTGTGCCTTGAAGGATGGGAGGGCAATTTCTCCCATCTGAGCCCCAGAAAACTGGGAGAAAATTACAGTTTGCTGAGAACTTGTAGAATCTAAAGTGAGGTAATTTGGAGTAAAGAACTTTGTGTTGAAGGGAGGTGTCAGAGGGAGGATCAGGCTCTGCTGGTGGTGTCAGGTAATAGGAGGCAATAGGCATCTAAAGTGAGGTAATTTGGAGTAAAGAACTTTGTGTTGAAGGGAGGTGTCAGAGGGAGGATCAGGCTCTGCTGGTGGTGTCAGGTAATAGGACAAGAGGCAATAGGCAGAAACATGCACAGGAAGTTCCACCTGAACATGAAGAAAAACTTCTTTCCTGTGCAGTGACTAGGACTGGAACAGATTGCCCAGAGAGGGTGTGGATTCTCCCTCACTGGAGATATTCCAGAACTATCTGGACACAATCCTGTGCCATGTCTTCTGGGCTGACCCTGCTTGAGGAGGGAGGTTGGACCAGATGACCCACTGTGGCCCCTTCCAGCCTGACCCATTCTGTGCTTCTGTGTTACTTAATGATGTCCTGGGTGAATGTGCTGAGAAAATGGAAAGTTTGCCATTATCTTGATTAGCCCAGCCAAGGGCTCTGGGTTCCTGATTAATGAGCAGGAGTGCAGAGCAATAAAGGCTTTGTTAATTAAGAAAAATGAGGGAGATGAGGAGGTACAAATCAGTAGGCAGTGACTGCTTAAATATTTTCCTCCCCTCCTCTCTTGATGCCTATATATATACACACTACTCCACCTCTGCTCCATGGTGAGTGCTCCAGTGCTGTGTGGGGAAGGGCTGGGCACATGGCTCTGAGGGTGAAAGGAGCCATCTGGAAAACTGAAACACTCTTTAAATGTATATTAGCCCATTATGACTGTAATTCAAAGAAGTAGGAATAAGGCTTCTTTGTTGATAAAGAGCTGGCTGTGGGTCTGGTATGAATTTAGCAGTTCTGTCAGCAATGCTTACAATGCCACAGAGGTTTCCTGCCTGGGATTTCTTACAAGATCTCTATGAGTGTTTGCCCCAGCAAGCTAGAGATGGGCCATCCTTCTTGGATTGGAAGGGCAGCAACAGGCAAAGAGCTGAGGAAGTCTGTTGTAACTTTGTCTTTTTTTCTTACCCCCACTTTTCTGTGAGTGTTTTGCCTCATTATTCTAATGTTGCCTCTTCCCCTTCCTTGTTTTCCACACTCCTTTGTTGTTATTTTCGTTCTCTTTGACTTATTCTCCTCCTCCCATCATCCTTCGAATATCTCTGCTGCATTTCACCCTCTGGCAGCTGATGAAATGACTGTGGGGAAGGTCTACGCAGCACTGATGATATTTGACTTCTACAAGCAGAATAAGAACAGCAGAGAACAAGTTCAACCACCTGGAGGCCTGTGCCAGGTACTCAGCCAAGAGGTGTCCTTCTCCATCCTCCCTCTTGGACAGCCACTTCTCCAGCATTGGGCAACTCATGAGGGTCACCTGCTGGATTCATCCAGAATGTCTGGATGCTTCTCCAGTTGGGGGTTGAAAAATGGAAACCTCTCCTGAAAGTCTTTCTCCCTCACAAAATATTAAAAGAAGTTGTTGGAGTTGCATTTTCCAGTAGATTCAGAAAGAGCTTCCCCCAAAAACTGTCAAGGGCCATTTGTCAGGCTATTTTCAGAAGGGACCTAGGAACTGGGGAACACCAAAAGATGTCTTTGGGACGTGCAAGAATTATTGAAAGCTGTTGATAGTTTGGCTATAAAATGTTTAAAGTTACCTTTGAAAATAGGAATTATTCAAAACCCTTGTGACTCTAACAGGTCTGAAGTTATTTTTACAATTTCTTGAAGATATTTCCACACAAGTGGCTTGGGATAGAAAGCTCAGTGGTTTGCATCAGGACAAACTGTCTTCAGGATGATCACCTAGCTGATCTCCAGCATGGCATGGACATGTGTCCCACTGATGGGTGGCTACAGCAGACCCAGTGTCACAAGGAGCCACCTGAATTGCACAGCCCCTCTGGCCACAGCTGTGTGTGAAATCCCTGAGTGCTCTGGTGACCAGAAGAACACTTAGAGGGAAGGGGGTTGCAGTATGACTTGGCTTGTGCAGAGCTGAGGAGTCCCTCAGAGCCTCCTCCAGCTGTGGGCAGGCTGGGGATGGCTTTCTGCTGGGCTCATCTCCCAGGGTGGCAAAGTGAACATATAATTAACTAGGAAAAGCACTGCAGCCCATCACAGCTCTGATAATCTTCTTCCCTTGTACTTGGCAGCCTGGACCAGTGTCACTCTTCCACCCCTTGAAGGCCACTCTGGAGCAAACCCAACCTGCAGCTTTCAACAACGCCAAGGCCTTCCTCCGCCAGAAGAGCTCAGCCTCCCTCAACAACGGGGGAGCATTGTGAGTACCCCCTGACCTTCCACACAGAGAAGGAGCACCCTGGGGGTGTGCAGCAGCCCAAACCACTGCTGGTTCAGTGGCTCTGGAGATGAGGCAGCACAGCTGGTGGCACCAAGACCAGCAGCTCATTCACACCATGGCTGGGACAATTCCCACTGGGGCCTGGCAAAATGCCTCTGTCTGTCTCTGCCTCCCACTGCAGTTATCCATGTGGTGGTACTGTTGGAGTCTCCAGAGCTGTGTTTTTCCTTAGTGGTCTCCTTTGAATGTTCATGGAGAACTTTCTGTTGTGGCTAGGTGTAAGTAAGGTGAGTTTGCTTACAGGAATTTGGGATCACTGCGAAACAGCCAAACAAATCCTAACCCACCAACCACCACCTCAGTGAGTTCTTGGGAGTCCAAATGTCCTTGGGAACAAAGTCATCCCTCAAACTCATGGCACTTGGTAACAGCAAGAGCTTCTTTAGGCTTGCCATGACAGAATCTGTCTGTTTGGGCAAAATAATCCCTCCACAGAGAGCTTCCCAGACAGTTACAGTAACAGTGATCCTTAATCAATTCTCTGTTTCCTACTCTCCGGGTGACTTTCTTCTGGGTCACAAGCACTATGGATTTTTAGTGATAGACATCTGAGGTTTCAACATCCCAAATAACCCTGATGAGGAAGCCAACATCACCCTTAATGGTGAAACCCAGAGCTATGTGTGCATTCAGTGAAGGACTTCAGTGTGATCACAGGGTCTGACCAATGTCTGAGTGGTCCTGCACACATATCTGGCCTGAACTCCAAAATTCTTCATTCTTTTCATTAGGAATTAAGTCACAGAAGTTGTTTTTCTTAGTAAAATAAAAGAAAAAATGGTGGCTGGTTTGGTTTTCTTGTTCTCATGGGACCTTCAGGCTCTATAGGATGTGGCCCTGGCAAAACTCAGGGGACCTTAGAGCTTCCCCAGCAGCTGTGCCTATCACAAGTGAAACCTCACAGGGTATCTGAGTGGTTTGCCACCATCACAGTGAGTTCAGCAAAACCTCTTTGCAAAAGAGTTAATCTTTTCTCCTCTTTGCCTTGTGCCAGGCCAGCCCCAGAGTGTGGGATCAAGGAGTCCAGTTCCTGGGGGACCCAACGCACCCAGGACGTGTTCTATGAGACCAGGACACCAGCATTTGAGCGAGGCCACTCGGAGGAGATCCCCACTGAGAGGGTGAGAAAAGGGGGAGGAGGGACAGACTGATGGAGAGGCACCAGATTTTAGAACTGGGGGAGAAATTTGTACATTTCAGAAAATGTTTAGATGAAACAGGTGAAGAAGACAAGGTGACATTCATTAAATGGTGGATCTGTCCCTTGAGGCAAGTATTGTTCTGTCTCTTACAACGCCAAGTTTGCTGGAACATGATGGAGATGAACCAAATCTGGTAGCTGTCCATGTGGACATGTTTTTCATGGATTTCAGTCTTGCTGCAATAGGTGCCCTAAGGTTATCTCTTCCCATTGTCTCAATCCCATTGTCATCATTGTCCCAACTCAGCTGAGAGGTTTTACAGGTCAGAGCTGGGGCTCATGGCTGGTGGAGCAGCTTGGCCCACTGCAGTCCTTGTTGAAGACAGAGTAGGCAGAGTAACCTGTGCATTCCACAGCTCTTCATTTACTCTCTTTCCCATCGCAACATCTCTTCACAATACAGTCAAGCTTAGCAGAAGCATGCTCAGATGACAGCTGCAAAGCTGATAGTCATGTTCTGGCTACTGAAATCATTCCATGTTTCCATCAGGTGGTAGAAATGAGGGAAATCAGCCCCACAGTTGCCAATGGAGAGCACCAACCAGGCCTGGAGAGCCAGGGCCGGGCAGCTTCCATGCCACGCCTGGCTGCAGAAACTCAGGTGAGTGAGGGACACTATACTGCTGGGACAGACTGAGAGTGGATCAAGAACTCAGTGTCTTCCCTCTGCTTGTTGTGTTGCTTGTGAATGCTAGTTTTAGAAGATGTTTGCTGATCTAGAGACAGGAAAGCAACCTTTGTGCTTGGATGGCAGGTGTTTGTGTGCAGTCACAGCACTGTCCCCAGTTTTACTCATCCTGGTTGCAGCAAAAAGCAGCCCAGAGCAATCCCTCTGGCTGGGTACATAACTAATGCCTACCCACCCAAGGGTGTCCTGATTAACTGGGGACAGTGCTACTTGCCAGCCAGGATTCCTGAAAGGCATATGTTTCCCATTGCCAGTTGTGTGCCATCTATCCAACCAGCCAGACAAAGCAAACTCCTGTGCCCTAGCCTTGAAAACAGCTGGAGATGTGCTGTGGCTCTCTTAGATGCATTGAGTAGGTACAGGGACTAGCAGGGAGCCTGTGCCTGGAATGCTGCATTGGGACACTAAGTATCCTCCCTGGTTTTTCTCTTCCCACAGTAGTCAGCACATACTGTACTGAGTCTTTGGCCTGTAAAATGGTGTTTGAGGATTTCCCTTGTTTAGCTTTTTCTAAAGAAATCTCATCACTAGAGTTGACTTTTACAGCAACTTGTGGACCCTGTTAACGTGTAGGATGTCACAGATCATTTTGGGCCATTTCACATGTTCCTTGCTAACTGTCCTACCTCTTGAGTGTCAGAACTTCTCACCACTCATGTCATGTCTCATGCCAAGGGCCTGATTCATACAGTCAGGAGGGAGCAGTCTGGGCTTGGGGACTGTTTGCATTGCTCTCCATGGGAAGCAGAATGTGAAAGATCTGCTGCACCCTAAAACTAAAAGCCTGTGTGGCAGACACAGCAAGAGCTCCAACAGATAGGATCTTTATGCTGACATCCTGGGGCTGGCACAGGCTGCCCCTCACTGGCTAGTGGATTTCCCAGCTGGCTTCAGAAACTGCAGCCTTTGTGTGAGCACTGGGATTCTCTCTGTTATCAGGAGCACCACTCAACATGCTTAATGAAAGCAACAGACCCCAAAGCAACCCCATTCTCCCTCCCTTCCCCCTTCCCAGAACAAAGTTGTCCTTTATTCTAGACCACAAGTAGTATGTTTCCTTCCATGGCAATGCAGTTGGCAGCAGGAGGAGCCTTTCCTTGAGAAACTCCTCTCCATGGCAGGCAGATACCTGCAGAAGTGAGTGTCCCTGGCAGCATGGCAGTGTCTGTTCCCCAGGGCACTGCTATCCTCAGGGAAGTGCCCATTTGGTTGTGAATCAGGCCTGGAATATCAGAGCAGACCTAACCTCATTTAATAATACAATGTTTTGGTGTTGTAGCTTTGGGTGAATAACTGATGTACTTTCTGTGTGTCTCCCCCTTCCATGCCCTCCCTCTCACATGCTGCTCTGCCCTCCCCCAAACCTTTGAGTTCCTTCTAACTCTTCTTTGCACTGCTTTCTGTTCCCTGATGCCTCCCTTTCTGTTTGCCTCTCACCCCTCTGTCTTTTTACGTTCCACTTCTGTTACAAAATACCTTCCTGCGTTTTCACCCTCACCTCCCCCTTCCCTCTTTGCTGCCCTCCCCTCATCACCTCCCTCCCTTGTCGTCATGGTGTCTGCTGCACATCTGATGTCTGACCCTGGCTGTACTGTGGGGCTGCTTCAAATAATGTCTCTCATCTTGTCCGACTTGTTTGCAGAGGAGCACAGCACGGTCACCTGGGAGTTACCTAGCAGTATGTAGTTTGCACTAAGTTGTACCCTCTTCATCTTCAGATATGATTAACCTTCCTTAACCCTTGAACTTTTCTCTCCCCTTCTCATCTGGAGTCCAATGTCACACTGATGCAGTGGCTGTCTCTCCCCCTGGGCCCACGGTCGCACGCCGCACGCTCCAACGGGGGTTGTCTCTTTGGTTCTTTGGTTTGCTTCTCCATTGGGTTCTCTCTGCCTCCCTGCACAGGGATTTAGGAAGCAAAACCAATCAGTTTGGTAATGCAATTAGTAGCTCTCTGAATGGGTGTGGTATAGCCCCCTGAGGCTTTTGGGGAGGCTGTGGCTTGTTACCATCACAAGAGCATTGCCAGGAGTTATGGAAAGGGGTTTCATTGCTTTGCTACTTCCCCTTAGTCCACTGGGGACTTATCCCTGGAATAAGTGCAGAAGCAGGACCAAAGCCCAAAGATAAATGTCTATTTTGGATCAATTTGGCGGATTTTTGTTGGGAATTTTCTCTTGCCTTCTTCCTGCCAGCTCCTGTACGGATTTTGAAAGTCTGGTTAAATGTTTTTAGTGGGAAGTACTTTCACTCTTCACATTTTTGCCCATCCAGTTTACAGAGCTCCCTGTCTCCCTCCAGCTTCAGGCTCAGCAGGACAAACATGAAGCTCTTCAGTATAATTTCATGTCCACACAGTAAGGTGACA
>NW_008664102.1:0-1326 GCF_000695815.1 Acanthisitta chloris | reverse complement strand
AGCCCCCAGGGATGCACCAATGCCACAGGCTGTGCTGGGCTCCCCCACCCCAGCCCTGTGCCTCTGAGAAACCCTCTAGCTCTAGCCCTGCAGTGGGAATCACCCAAATTTGGGTAACTCTCCAGCCTCCACCTTTACACCTAGGATAATCCACTCTCAGTGGGAGGGAAGAGCAGTTCTTTCCACTCAAAATAATGAGCGGAGCTGCCAAACAATTTGCTTTGCATTGGGTAAATATCACAGGACTGCCGAGATCTGAATTTCAGGATAAGCAAACAAAATAGCACAGACAGGAAAAATAATACAGAGCTCTTTGAAAAGGTTACAGTGAGCAAAGTAAATGTTCTGCCAGAACTGTTGTTGGATTGTGAATTCAAACAAGTTTAAGTAAGGGACCAGAGAACATCCTGAGCTCCTTCCCCATCAGGCTGGACAACTGTGCTCTGAGGTCTCCCCTCTGCCACGTGGCTTTGATGCTGTGGTAGACTCAAGGAAGACTCCAGAGGATGAATGAAGCACTGTCTCCACCACAGAGCCAGCAGAGAAGGAAAATTGTCATTGTTTTCTGTGCTATATACCTGTTGACTGGGCAGAAGGGAAAGGAAAGGCTGTGAGAATAGCTGTCCTGCAAGCCACATCTTGGATTCTGCAGAGCATCTTCGTGAGGTTTAGAACCTAAACGGAAGGGAGCAGAGTCTGGAGCTACCACTGGCACAGGGACAGGGTCCAGCAGTGCCATGGAAGGCAGGTCATTGTGCTCAGTGTCCAGATGTTTGGCTGCAAATGCTTTGAAAACAGCAATCACAAATCCAAGTATTCTGGACTTGTCCTGGTAGAAATGCAGGACATAGATGCTATCCCACTTGTCCCAGTCACAAGGGTTTTGAGGAGTGATGGTGGGACAAGACCTGCAGGACATAGATACTATCCTACTTGTCCCAGTCACAAGGATTTTGAGGAGTGATGGTGGGACAAGAGAGCTTTAAATGTTTGATGGGAATTGTCTTCAGCTGCAGGGAGATAGAAGCAATTTCTTGGTGGCTTGGCCTGTACCTTGCCCACTTATTCCTGATTTTCTCCCTCTCCATGTGATGCTCAGCAATGCTTTCACGCTTTCCTCTTTGGAGTTGCTTTGGGATGACCACAGGCCCTGAAGCAGCTTGGGATGAAACTAGTCTTGGAGAATTCTCTTCGCAAGACGCTTGGCTACTGCTCTGCCCTGTGCCCCTGCTGTCCTCCTGGTGACTCCTGTGCTGTGTGTGCTGTGGAGTGCTGCCTGTGGCTCTGTCCCCTTGATATCTGTGCATTGGCACTCTGCTAAAATAA
>NW_008664101.1:34494-42198 GCF_000695815.1 Acanthisitta chloris | reverse complement strand
AGAAGACTGTGTGGAGACCTCATAGAGATTTTTCAATATCTGAAGGAGCTACAAGGGAGCCAGAGAAGGACTCTTTGTTAGGAACTGCAATGATAGGAGAAGGGGAAATGGGTTCAAACTGAAGAAGGAGAAGTTTAGGTTAAATATTAGAAAAAGGTTTTTTACCCTAAGTGTGGTGAGACACTGGCGCAGGCTGTCCAGGGATGTGGTGGCTGCCCCAACCCTGGTGGTGTTCAAGGCCAGGCTGGATGAGCCTTGAGCAACCTGATCTAGTGAGGAGGTGTCCCTGCCCATGGCAGGGGGATTGGTACTAGATGATCTGTAAGGTCCATTCCAACCCTTAAATTCTATGACTCTATATTGTAAGGTTATAGCTCAATCTCCCTGCTACAGGTCAGTACTCCTTTTAGGGGTGGATCCAGAACACAGATCATCAGAAATCCATTTTTGTTTTTCATCCATACTGCAATCTCCAGTTTTTTATGTTCCTGCTTCTCAGGAGGGCCTCTGGAACATCTCAGAAGGTATGTGCACTTTGGAACATCCCTGGGCTGTTGGATTGCCCTGACCCTGCTCCAGTCTGGAATCCTTAACACTCCTTCTGCAACTCTAATTCATATTAGGAATTAGGATCCATTAGTTAGCATTGCTGTGAGATCCATGTAAACTCTAACAGAAACAAACAGCAGAGAAAATGGTCACCAAATGTTTTGTTTGAATATGACCTTGGCTTACATTTAGGGATCCACTAAGGATACTTCTGATTTCTAATAGCCTTTAAAGGAAAGTATTTTCATAGACCAACCTGACTCTGAAGGTTAAGATAAATTTTTTCTTACCATAATCAGCTTTCTAAAATGTCTCTGGACTATCTTAGAGAGTATGATAAAAGACTTAGTCAAAGGCTTTTACCTGTGGAAACTGCAACCAGCTCAGCGCTTGACCGAGACCGCGATGATTATGACAACGAAGAGCAGAACAGCCAATGCAATGGCAAGAAGGCAACACTTCATCTTCCTAGCTCGGAGCTAAGGGGAGAAAGACAAAGAAATAAATACATGGATATTTAACCAATTTGAAGAAAAAATCCACGAGGAAACATTGTAAGAAATAAATACATGGATATTTAACCAATTTGAAGAATAAATCCATGAGGAAACATTGCTATTTTTTCATAGTTAGGACTACTTGAAACCAGTCAGTGCAACACAGTGAAATTTTCTACTTTTTTTGGGCTTCAGTGAATATCTCCCTTAAAAACAAACCCCCTTTCTACACTAATGTCTTCCTGCTTAAGTCAGTGTATCACACTAAATTTCCAGACTGTGCTTTTAGGGTTGGACTTGGTAAGGCTACTGAGTTTGGTTTTGGTCTAGGGGTGTCCAATCTGCTTTCTGGCTGCCAAGAGAAAACTCTTTCCTGTAAGATAAAGATAAAGAGATCTCTCTCCACTCTGCTGTGTAATAAAATCAAGACAAGGAAGGTGGGTTGTATGAAGGGCACAAATGTATCTCCAGTATCAACCACACTGATTTTGTTCAAACTGACATATGTTAAAAGAGATTCTACAGTTTAAATTTTGATGTCTGTTTCTACTTCAACCCATCAGCCTTCCTAGTGAGGTTCATGAACATAATATTGGTTATTCCCATTAAAAATCTTTTGCAGATAATTCAATTCCTTTTCCTCCTTTTTGGATGGATTAGAAGAAGGGTGTTTCCATGAGCCCACAGTGTAAGTAATCCTCTTAACCAACACACACAAAAATAAGTAGCTTCAATGAAACAGTTAACTTGGGCATTTTCCTTGAGACCAGATCAACCAGTCCTCCAGCCACCAGACTTGATAACATCATCTTGATATAACAAACCAACTGCTTTTTTTCCAGAATTCTTTACCTTTCTATAACATCATCTTGATATAACAAACCAATTGCTTTTTTCCAGAATTCTTTACCTTTCCTACAACTGAAGCAACACTCTCACAGGAGGGATTATGTTAATATTACTGCTGTTACCCACTTTTCCTTCCTTTCTTCCCCTACCTGCTGTAATCAGGTCTCCCAGTCTGTCTCAAATCCTCTGCTAACTGGTTTATGCCACTCCACACCACAGTGCATTTCACATAGAGCCATAGTCTACCAGAAATTCTGTTCCACAGATGTTTTGGCCTATAACAGGATCAGGAGACTCATCTCTTCCATTGATGCTCCCAAGTCCAGTGCTTCATTCCCTCACAACACTCTCAGGGCCCATTGGAGCTGGAGAAGAACTTCCAGCAGGGAACTGTGATGTGTGACTTGTTCTCTCCTCCAGAATCAATCAGCAATCAAATGGATGCTTTTATTAAAGTGTGAATTTCCAGAATATTAGTTTTTTCACATTCAAATGCTGTGTTGTCCTGCCTCCCTAGCAGATAATCAGTGAGTCATCTTGGCTCTCTATCAGCTTCTCAATTACCCAGAAATGTTTTCTTTGGGTTCAGAAAAAAACTAAATAGGTGCCTTATATACATCATTCCATGTGCATGTGTTAAGAAGGATTTTTTTGGCAGGCATGTTAGGAAGGGCTGTGTGTGGGGACACTATTCCCCTTTCCCAAAACCCTACTTTGGGGCAGAGATTTGTTCACACTTTTCAATCAGTTTACTGTGACTCTTGGGGGAGAATACAGGGGCTCACAGAAATTACTGTGGGGGTGGTAAGGCTCTGGCACACGTTGTTCAGAGAATTTGTGGAACTCCCTGGGAATGTTCAAGGTCAGACTGGATTGAGACCTGAGCAACCTGGTCTAGTAGAAAGTGTCCTTGACCATGGCAGGGGGTTGGAACTAGATGATCTTGAAGGTCCCTTCCAACCCTAACCATTCTATGATTCTGTGTTTCTATGATTCTCTTCAACATATTTTTTTCAGCCATAAAGTGATGTTTCTTCATAGTGGCTCTGCACCTGGAGCTTTTGTTTCTAGAGGGATGACTGCAATGCATTCTGAAAGCTCAGTGCATGAAACAGACTTGCTATAGCATCCCATTTTCTTTTAACCTTGACTAATTCCAAGTCAAACCAGGAACTATCTCGAGGCACCTACATGTTCTTGTCCCCTTCTAAAACGTCAGAGCCTTTGTTTGGTCAGCAGAGGATGCTAATGGGTCATTTCTCTTCAAGCAGCATTCTGAAATACTCCTAATAAGAACTTCAAAGATTGCACAGTTAACACTTCAGATGGCTTTTCCATCAGTCCCTTTGCAGAGAGATTCCCTTGTTTTCCTCTTTCTGGCATTACAAAGGCCTATTCAGTCTCATTTTGCATTTACATAGTCTCTATCCCCTCCCTTCTTTTTTTTTCCTTGGGTTTTTTTTAGGTTTTTTTTAACCAGCTAAAGCAGACATAAACCTCAACCATAAACAGACCAAGACTGATCAGAGAGCAGGAGATCAGACATAAACCTCAACCATAAACAGACTAAGACTGATCAGAGGGCAGGAGAGATGCAGCCCAGTCTGTATTATTCTGGTATTTGGTTCACATTTTATGAGCTTGTCCTGGCTGGTAAATCAGGATAATGATTCCTGTTCTGATTACAACATCTCTTAGTGGATTTAGTATTACTGTCCTTCACAGCCACATAATCTGTGGCAGGATTCTCCCGTTTATTCCTAGCTCTTTTTTCTTATTTTATATTTCAACAAGGAAAATGTTCAATTCTTTGAGTCCCTTTAGTCTCCAGACATAATTTAGTACATGCTGGAGGAGCAGTAGAAACAGTTTCTGAGCTCTGCCTGATCACAGCACCTTTCCTACAGATACTGAGGAAGAGTGGACAGATATCACAGCTTCTTTTAGTCACTTAGGTGAGAAAATACTGACATATGAGCAAAAGGCAGCAGGTCCCCTCACTGCACAGGTGCACATGCTACTGCAGGAAAGGCTATGCAAGCATCCACTTGTCATGAAGGTGGGACTTGATGATCTTGGAGGTCTTTTCCATGAAGATTCTATGACATGCCATGGAATTCCCCAGCCCTGACCTATGAATAGGACCAGCCTGCATTTTGATGAGCTCTTGTGACCCTTTCCCTGCCTTTAGAAGAGGAGAAAGATATTAGTACAGAGGAGGTTGACATTGTGTTCACCAGATAGGATCTGCAGACCATGGCATGGACACCCTCACTTGAATATTATATAAATATACACTAATCAACAACATATATAATATTATCACACCTAACAAATTCTGGTTATTATCCCTAGTTTAGGTCAACAGAATCTATTTGCAAAACTCAGATTATAAATAGTGTCTTAATGCCTTGCTGCCATCCTTGAGGGAAGTTGGAAGACAAAAAGATACACATCTTTAACAACCCCAAGGCACCAAAACACACTGGTGGAAGCACATCAGCATTACAAATATAAGCACTCAGTGGCTAGGAAATGCTAGAGGTCATGTTTCTCATGTAAGTATACACAGGTAGGAATTCTTCCCCTCCCTCTCAAACAGGATTTCTGCCCTAATCAGTAAAGGAGTAAAGATTATGCCATGTACATCATTTATGTTTATAAATAATACTTATATATCCAAGCTTTCTTGGGTTGTCCATCTAGAGTCATGTTCACACAAGGCCATGCAAACCTTGCACTAAACAAAAAGATTCTAATTTACCAATGGGAGTTCCATGACAGCACAATCATCTAATTAATTCTTTCCATCCCAAACAGCAATACAACAATGGGGTTATGTCCATTTTAAGTGAATGAAGTAGAGACACATTCCATGGGTCAAAGTATAGCTGATCTCAACAGAATTCCAATTTTCCAAAGGAAAAAATAAAGATGGAAAATTTGGATTCATGATACCATCTCCTGAATCAAGACTCCATACACATGGAAATGGGAAACCATTTCCAAACCTGCAATAGGATCATTTCTCACTAGGGTAACTTCCTTACTGCCCTGAGACAGGCACTACTAGGTTTCTGTTTCAATATTAGTAGTCTCAGAACAGCAGAGCCACAGTCCCAGAAAGTTTAAGGAAAAAAAGAAAAAAAGATACTCACAAAAACCCAAACCACCTGTAAAATGAATCATTTAGCTTATGACATAATTCTTCAGGGAGCTTTGCATTTTTATAACATTTCCCACACATTCAACTAATCCAGAGATGATTTCACTCTTCTTTCTCCAGTTCTTTCTCCCTTCAGCTATCGAAGATCTTTCTTTCACACTGTGCATTAATGCTGTTCCCCATTCTCCTTGACTTTCCTGGACACAGGAAGTTCTGAGCCAATGTGACTTCCTCCCAGTTCCTGCAACTACACCCACAATTGCTTGAAGGAGCAATTTGAAGATAATTTTGCCCAGCATCTTTCACCTGCACTTGAAGTATACTTAGATATTTACCAAAGACAAGACATACCTAGGACTGTTGGCACAGCAGAGGTGTCAACAGTTGAAGTTTACTCTTGGTGCAAACTGAATTTTGATGTAGTTCCCCTCAACTTCAAAGAAGTAACAAGAAAAAATGAGGGAGTAAATGTTTTGTTTTGTTAGTTGTTTGGTTTTTTTCACCAGAGCCCTGGAGGTTTTGCCAAACACTCTCAGAGTTCACCAAAAACTATGGCTGCTCTCTCTATTTTCTTTTCCTGCTAAATTGCAAAGCTCTGTCCACATACAGGAGCTGCTAGAATTTCACAAAACCTCCTATAAAAACGTGTTCCTCCCAGGGAAATATGTATCCTGGAACATCACTTGGAAAACACTAAACTCCCTTTAACTGTCACTTTAAATGAGTATCTAAATAGAGATACAGAAATCAATGCAACAAACAATTTCAGGCTGAATTTGGGAAAAGTTCAAAGCTACAAGATTATCTTCTGCTAGAAAATGTATGAGAAATAATTATAAGCCACTATCTGATTTCATTTTAATTATATTAGCTTATTCTAAACCTTGAATGGTATGCTGCAGCACTGCTCTGGTTTTATAGCTCTATCCCAACCTGTTGTAAGGCCATTTCCCAGAACACCTAGAATTTGTTGATTAAATTGCAGCTAATCTATTTTCATTGTACACATTTTCCCAAGATGAAAAGAATGTAGCATGGGACAAAACCCCCCTAATCCTGTAGCAAGATGTAATGGCTTTTTACAGTTATTTTTGTTAGGCTCTCAGGGTTTTTTAGTAAAATAGTTAAAGATATATTTTAATCCTGACAGAGGCTCTTTAAACACACATGTGAAATAGGAGTGAAAAGCAAGGAAGGGATGAGAAAGGCTATTTAGGGACACAGCTGAGAAGCACTTTATATTGACAGGCAAACTGGATGTGATTGAGCCTAAAGAAACCTTTCCCTCATTGTTTCAGAAAATTAAGCTGCAAGTCATATTTTGCAGCCTAGAAGATATATATTTCTAGAGGGTGAAATGTGAAATGTTGAAAGACATTTTAATTATGTCACAACAGATAGTTAAGTAATTAAAAACCATTAAAGCCCATTAGGGCCCCAGGCCCAGAGAAGCAAGTTTCAGCTTGGAAATTCCAAACCAAACACATTTATAAGGATGAAAAAAAAAAATGTTTTCTTGCTAAGGATTCAAAAACTAGCTGGGGCCAAGCAGAAATAAGAGAAGAGGCTAAAGGGAAGTGGTTTTCCTAGATTTATATTGACTAGGTGGAAAAAACACACTTTGATTCCTGTATGGAAAACAGCCCTGAGGCTCTGTGGACTGGCTACACTATACTCTGCAAGGCAGGAAGGGCAAAATTTCACAATTGCCTCTACAAAGGAGGTGAAAATCCCTAGAAACAGGCATTTTAGTTCAGGCAGGATTTGTACCGGAACAGCTGCTCTATTCTGGGAACTTCAGAGCACATGACACACTTCAGAGTAGACACATCCCTGTGACTCCATGGTTGTGGCATTTTCTAGGTCTCCTGCAGGACAAAAGCAATGGGCAGATCCCTATCATTAGCAGATCTCATCAATATTCCATCTTCTTATTCCACCTCTCTCTGATCTTAACCCTTGGAGCATCATTAGCAGATCTCATCAATATTCCACCTTCTTATTCTACCTCTCTCTGATCTTAACCCTTGGAGTAGTATAATGATGATGAAAGCAGAGAAAGGGTTTTGTCAAGTGCCTTTGAGACTCTGTGTCTTCTGCAATGCTAAATAATATATGGATTTTTAGAATTATAGCATCATTAAGGTTGGAAAAGACCTCTAAGATGATCAAGTCCAACCATCACCCAGCACCACCACCACATTTACCACTGAACCATGTCCACAGGTGCCATAAGTACATGTTTTTTGAACACTTCCAGGGATGATAACTTCACCACTTCTCTTGACAGTCTGTTCCAATGCTTGGCAACCCTTTCTGTGACAAGTTTTTTTCCTAATATGTAAACTAAACCTCCCCTGGTGGAACTTGAGCCCATCTGATATCATCTTGTCATGTGTTAAATGGGAGAAGAGATTGACATCCACCTCACTACAACCTCATTTCAGGGAGTTGTAGAGAGCAGTAAGGTCTTCCCTGAGACTCCTTTTGTCCAGGCTAGGAGAAAGGCCTAGGAATAGCCCTAGAAATACCCTAAGCTTTTCAATATTTGTCTCCTAAGGGGAAAGGTCCATTTTTCAGTAACGGTTTCTTAGTTTATTAAGGTAAGCAAGTAAAAGACTACACTGTACTCAATGCCAAAAG